>NW_016107627.1:632858-680271 GCF_001604975.1 Cebus imitator | reverse complement strand
CCTGTGAGGTTTCTAAATGCTGCCCTTTGGAGAGCTCTCTCCTGATTCCCCCAGTCTGAGTGGCTTTCTCCGTCTTGTGGATTTTTAGCTGCCACAGAAATGCTCTCAGCCGACCTCCACTCGCCAACTCCAGGAGCCGGGCAGTTGCTAAGGCTCGCAGCTCGCCGGGGCTGGTGGCCTCTGCAGCAGGCCTGGCTCACCAGGAGCCAGCTGTGTTTGCTCCCAGGCCTCTTGCCTCACCTGCTACTGAAACTAAATAATTTAATATTGTGAAGACTGTTACCAATTAGTATAAATTCAATTAAAGCATTATAATGAAGTCATTTAATTATATGAAAAGTACAAAGGTGAAAAGAAAGAGTGTTTTTTCTAAGAACTGGGTTGATGTTTTGGGAAGTTTCATAATGGTGATTTGCTAACAAAACCAACCCTCTGTCACAATATTACGAGTGTTAACAACTATGAGAGGCTTGAGGGAAAATGTGGAAGTCCAGGACAGCGTGCTCTCCGACCACTTTGCTGAGTTCTCACTTGAACTGGAGCTCAGAGCTGATACTTTGTGGGTGTATACTATGAAAGACCACTCCAACTGCTCATCGGTAGAACTAGATTATATATTTAACCCGGCCTTGGTCACAGTGGCACCAGAAGATTGGTGAATGAATTACACTGACATATTTTAAATTAGTATGTTTACTATATGGATATATATAGCTACACTTTACCCGCTCCTAAAATAGTAATTGAGGCCAGGCATAGTGGCTCTCAACCTGTGGTTTCAGCGACTTGGGAGGCTGAGATGGGAGGATCTCTTGAGCCTGAGAGGTGGAGGCTGCAGTGATCTATGATTGAACCACTGCACTCCAGCCTGGGTGTCAAGAGTGAGACCCTGACTCCAATTAATTAACTAGTTAATAAGGCCAGCGTGGTGGCTCACACCTGTAATCCCAGCACTTTGGAAGGCTGAGGTAGGAGGATTGCTTGAACTCAGGAATGATCTATAAAGTGTGAGAATCTGTTGGCTGAACACCAAGGAAAGGCTGTGCCCTCTCCCAGACTGCAGCAGGGGCTGGAAACAGAGACTCCAAATGGAAAGAGAGGAGTGGTGTCAGAGGCTCCCCCAGGTGGGAGTCCCCTGGACTCTCGGTGCTCTGGCTCCAGGCTGGACTCCCTTGCACCCTGCTGCCTGGTCTAGACTCCTGTCTATCCAGCTCCAGGGTTCTGGAGCTCTCCCAGGGAGAAGGGGTGCACAGGTGTAAAGGAATCGCTGGAAGAAGTTGGCAAATCATCAAAAGAGGGGAGGGGATATATCTTTGGAGAATTTCAGTTTTTGATTGAATATGCCAAAATACAGAAGAGTACTTGCAGCATATGTGTAGGATATTTAAAAACCAGTAAAGCAGACACCCTGTACCTCTGCCCAGCTTCAGAAACAGAAACTACAGGAGCTTCTGAAGCCCTGGGGTGCCCTGCCCCAAGCCCTACCCACTGTCTTCCCCTGCCCCCAAAGCAACTGTATCTTGACTTGCTTTTATCACTTTGAAGTAGTTTTGAGCTGAATTTCATGATGTGAAATGTCATAATTTGAAACGGCCATTCATATAATCAGTAGTAAGACAGGCTAGGAGTGAGGACTGGCTTTATTTATTTATTTATTTCTGAGACAGAGTCTTGCTGTGTCACACCGGCTGCAGTGCAGTGGTGCGATCTCGGCTCACTGCAACCTCTGCCTCCTGGGTTCAAGCGATTCTCCTGCCTCAGCTTCCTGAGTGGCTGGGATTACAGGCATGTGCCACCACACCCAGCTGCTTTATTCTTTTTTAATTAAAAAATAAATAAATGACCCAGATATGGTTGTGTTTGCATTCGGGTGATCTCCAAGTAGGAGCGTTATCACATCTCCCCCAGGGCTGGAGGCCTTGGCTGCTCTCACTGTTAATGGGGTTGGTTTTTTCAATTATTTGCTAGACTTTTTATGTTTAAGCAGCATAAACGAACCCCTCCTTTAAACACGCCTTAAGGGTTAATATTACACTCATCTTCATGCACATTTCAGTGCAGTAGTGCCCTGCCTGCTGAGAGAAGGTAACCTGCCTTCCAAATAGACTTTGCCTATTTTGCAAAAGATCTCTGTGGTTCCAACGGCTTTATTCATATGAAAAGCCGGGGTCAGCCATAGGTTACACGAATACGGGTTTTACAAAATCTGCATAGATAGTTCTAGGCTAATGAGCTTTCGGATATAATATGGTGCTTCTGTTTAACATCACATTAGCATTGTATGGTAGGAACTTTGTACACAGAACTGCCAAGACAGCAAAGGAGCAAAACTAGCCACGGCCCTGTGAAACACTGAAAGCCTTGTTAAACAGAGAAGTCCATCATGTGGGCTACAATGTGATTGTCTAGGGGAAGGTAGAGGATGGTGGGAGCTTCTCCCACCTGGGAGGAGAGCTGTCTCTGATGAGCTGATCAGGAGGGGAAGAAGTAGCTTCCCTGGGCCCCCAAGGAGCAAGAAGCCAGTCACCGGTCCCCATTGCCACCACCTCCCAGGGCCCTCGCCTTTGGTGTTCCCAGAGCCTCTGGCAATTCCTTCCTTCATAGCAAGCCAGCGAACATAGCGGATGGATGTGAGGGGAAGCTCTCCCAGGCCTTCCCTGACACCCACAGTCTCCGTCCTTCAGTGAGCCTGGGGTCTGTCTTTGGTGGAGGCATGAGTGGTTTGCAAAGGCTCCATGGCAGTACGTCATCTGGGGAAAGAACCCAACAGCAAATCCAGCCTTCTGCTCAGGTTCCAACTGGCCACTTTTGCAAAGCGTCCCCACCAGCCCACTTTAGCACGTCACAGGGACATCCTCCTCAGTGGCAGGAGAGCACCTTTGATTCCGAGGTCCGAGTCTTCCATTCTGTCAGTAGTGTGTGTGTGACAGCAGCTCTGGGGACAGCTAGGTGGACATGGCTTTAGACAGATGGAGTGGGTTTGGAAGAAAACTCTGGGACCGGGGGGAGTCAGGGCTGCCAGGGCTCCCCTATTCCACAGAGAGCAGGGAGGGCTGGTCTGAGGAGAGGAGCCGTGGGTGCTGGTGGGTGTGGTGTGGGCGGGATGAGGAAGCAGGACAGTCCCAAGAGGAGTCTGAGGGCCAACCCTGGACCTGCCTGCTCTCCTCTGACTGCCCGGGTTGAGGGGAGGCCCGCAGCAGCCGGGGAGGGCTGAGGACAGGCCTGGATCAGGGAGCTGACTTTGGCCTCAAGTCCATCATGGCCCTTGGGACCCGGGCCAAGTTACCCTTGCGCCCTCTCTGGCCTGTCTGGTGGGCTACACCAGATGAGTGTTCTCTAGTTCCAACATCTATGAAACTGCGAGCTTTCTACGCTCAGAACAGACGGCGCCTTGGGGAGAAGGGGCTCTGGGCAAGGGCGCCATCTGCTTGGGGAGAGCCCAAAAACACACAAAAACACTGGGGCCAGCCATGGGTTACACGAATGTGGGTTTTACCCATGCCTGGGCTGAGTGCAATTCTAGAGGTCTCCTCCAGTCCTTCGGCCTGGAGGTCACGCAGCACTGTTGCTGCTTCTTCCGTTTCACTATGGTGAAGTCGAAGGCCCTGGAATGTTTAGTTGTGGCCATCACAGACAGTCCCGAGTCCCTACACGATTTTTGGGTCTGAGTGAGGACCATGGTGGGTTGTAACTCGATTTGCCGGTGTTAGTCTGGGTGGATTCCTATTGCAGACCTCTCTCCCTCACTCCTCCTCCACAGACTCGGGTTCCTTTCTTCCTTCTCACTCCAAGTCTACTCACACTCCCAGGGCAGCTTGCACAGAACATTCCAGAAAGGTAACAGAACTGATCAACTTCCCTGAGAACTGTGGGCTGGCTATAAGGGCCTACACACTCCAGCTGCTTTCTTGGGACTCTCTAGGATATCTGAAATTCCCACTAGGCAGGGGGTTCAGCAGACCACAGTACTGCAGCTAATAAACAAGAGGGCCAGACGCCACCGTGCCTGTTATCCCAGCACTTTGGGAGGCCGAGGCAGGCAATTCACCTGAGGTCAGGAGTGCAAGACCAGCCTGGCCAACATGGCAAAACCCTGTCTCTACTAAAATCATAAAAATTAGCTGGGTGTGGTGGCGTGCACCTGCAATCCCAGGCACTTGGGAGGCTGAGGCAGGAAAATTGCTGAACCTGGGAGGTGGAGGTTGCAGTGAGCCAAATGGTGCCACTGCACTCCAGCCTGGGCAGCAGAGTGAAAATCTTGTCTCAAAACAAATTTTTTAAAAAACAAAAATAAACGAAAGAGGTCAAGGCCCTTGTTTTTGGCCAATGTAGATCCTTCATGCTTCTCTCGTTTGAAGACACCCATTCGCTCTCTGTGAGTCCCCAGGGCCTCCTCTATTAGGGAGCCAGAGACTCCAAGACAGGAGCTTCCTCAACTTTGCTCCTCATTTTGCATCATCTTCTCCTTCCTCTAGTTCCAGAGGACTGAATGAAGCATGCTTCTGGTTTCCACAGCGCCTGGCTCCTGAGCTCACCCCCTTCTGGGCCTGGATCTCATGGTCTCTGTCCCTGCTCTCCCCTTCCTCCCCACCAAGTGTCCTGGTTAAGCCTGTGCCCCACCGCTCCTTTCTCACCGGTCCTCACGTCTCCTTGGGAAGCTGCCACCACTCTGCCCTTGCTCTGGCCTTTCACAGCAGCACCTGCCCGCCTTGCCACTCTCACGTCCCCACGTGGGCTGCCCTCTCCTGATCCTCCGGGGGCCTCTCCGCCTCTCCTCCACTCCCGATGCCGAATTCCTCAGGGTTCCATCCTCAGCCCTCCTCTCTCCTAATTCCCGGTCATCAATTTACTCCATTAGCCCAAGGGCAGGCCTTGTGATTTGGCTCTCTTCAGACTGATTTCCAACATCCAGTGACCACTTCCCCCAGCCCTTCTACCTGAATCCCAAGTCTATTCGTGCATTGTTAAAATTTAGCTAGTGGGTTGTTTCTCCAACAGACAAGGCTGTATGTATCCAGCAGGTTATAAATTCATAGGCTTCTGGCAATTTTTATCATGTGTCAGATTTCACTCTCAGAACTGGAATTTTAGTCTAAGCTGGAAAGCCCATGTTGGCATTCTTCGTGCACCCCTTTATAAAAACACTATTAGTTAGGGGAACTTCGAAGGGAAGAAAATAATCCTGACTCTCACAAATTAAATATCACATAAACTTTCAGGTTAAGACAAAATTCTTAAGTCTAACGTTTGGACACTTCCATTTCAACTTAAGAACAATTGTAAGAACATAAACTCTGGGACTCACAAAATATTCTAAATGACACTGGAATGTGTTCACAATTTTATACTCAATTTCCCTAAAATCTCCACCTTTCTAACCCCAAATGCAGCCTAGCTTTATGAAGTGGAACTTGGCAGGCAGGCTTTCCTTAATTTCAGGAGCAGAGGGTCACTATGGACAATTTTCCCTGCTTTTCTCATTTCACAATCTAGAATCTGCTCACCTGAAAATTAAGCCCAGTGTATTACCATGTGCATAAATCAAAAGGCTTTGCGAGGCCTTAGGTAACCCAATCAAGTGCTCACTGGCACCCTCCTCTGGCTCTCATGGCTCCGTAGGTTTTCCTTGGGGGTGCCATTAGCTGGGAAAAAAAGAGTCCCAGTGTCTTGACAAGAGGTGTGGGAGTTCTCAGGTATTCAAACTTCTGTGGGGGATGTTTGTGTTAATATTTGCAGGAAGCAAGAGTGGGTGAGCAACACAAACCCCAGCAAGACAGAAAACATGGCCGAGCGTGGAAAAGGCAGATGTGTGTGTGTGTGTGTGTGTGTGTGTGTGTGTGTGAGAGAGAGAGAGAGAGAGAGAGAGAGAGAGAGAGAGAGAGACTGTCTGGAGGGTGGTGACAGAGGGAGAAGGGCCTGGCAGTTGCATGACAAGGACGGAGAATCACGGGCCACCACGCAAAGGTGAGGACTTGGCAGCTGTAAGGAACTGGGAAAGAGAACCAACCACGCCTGTGGTTGTCTCCCAGCTCTGCCACGATTTAGGACCTCAATCCTCTACTGTCTAAGCTAAACAACCAACATAAAGGTCACTGAGGTTCCTGTGGGCAGGACAAAGATCTCTGAAATACAATCACATTCCTAACAGAATCCTGATTAGCAAACACACAAGAACTGCTGGCGGGTGTGAACTGAGGCCTCTAGCTACTTGCTAAGGGGCTATTGGCTGCCTGTCTCCAAGGGAGAGTCTGCCACTGGTTTGATTTTACTTGGCTAGATGCTGTCTGAAGGGGCAGCATGGAGGAGAAGGTATTTTGGTTGTTCTCTGCCTGTGCCCCTTTGTACAGGGAACACAGTGGGTGGAGTTTGATTTGCCTCGAGGTCAGACCCATATGGCTTTGCTCAGCACTCTCAAGTCTTGACTGCAGCCTGGTTAGCGAATGAAGTCAGGGACGTCCCTACCACTGTCAACTGTTCCTTACAACCTGAGAAGGTGCAACTCAGATTCAGGAGAGGCTTGCGCGTGGGACCAGCTAGGCTCCAAGAAACTCACCTCGACCTCATTTCTGAGCAGCTCAGTGGTCCCAGGCAGCCTCAGTGTGGCCGAGCTTCCAGGTCTGCACAGGTAATGCCACTGACCTGGGGGGTTCTGTGGGCAGTGCTGCTTGCAGGAACAAAAGCGCTTCACTCACTTCAAACAAGCACCCATCTTCTGAAGACAGATGAGCAGTGCGGAAGACTTGGTTGAGTGGCGAATGCACAGCCTGGAACAAGGCTTTATTTGTACAAGTCTGATACAAAAAAAAAAAACTGGAGTAAAACACATTAAAAACTTTATTGTAAGTATCAACATCTAAATTTGCATCAATTTGATACATCACTGCTCATTTTGCAGAACATAACAATTGCGCATTGCAAGAGTCAACTTGCTTCTGGTCTTTTCATGCTCACAGCGGTCCACCCCTGCCTCTCCTCTCCCTGACCTGAGCCCTGTCCTCCACAGTGTGCCTTGCCTCCTGCTGCCGCAGGTTCAAGACCCAAGACCTGGGGAGAACCTGCTGCCAGAGGAGCTGGCTGGCTGCGAGCTAGGAGGGCCAGACAGTTAGCCTGCCACAGGGACGGGGCAGGCTAAGGATCATTTTTCCTCTTCCCCGGCTGAGCCTGCGTCAGCCACAAAGCTCCCTAGTCAGTCCACGTGGCTTCAGAAAGCCTGCTGTTCTTCCTCTCCATCCCATTTCACCCACAGCCTAGTGGCCAACTCTGGATATTCTGAGCAAAATTAACCCAAGTTCATGGAGAATTCCAGAACCTTGAACCAGCACATGGTTATCACCATACTTTGTTACCAGATGCAGGAGAAGGTACTGGCCTGGAACAGCACGGGGGAAAGTTCAACTCCCCGTTTCTCCCTCATCCCCCAGGAGATTTGAAAACAAGTTTGAGAGAAAAAAAAAACAAAAAACAGTAACTAAAAAAGTCCATGAAGAAGGATCTGACACGTCCTTTGTGAAATAACATTACTCTCTCCCATCACGACACAGGAAATGACGTGTTACACAGTAAGAGGGTCACAGCAATTCCCCATCTGGAGTGCCATTCAACTGCCTGCAGAAATCTTCCATTTTAATGCATTTTTAAACACATTCAAAACAAGTAATGACTCTCCAACCTAGGGAAAATGCCCAATAAAAAAATATAGATAGAAAATACATGCTAATGTAATGGCAAACTTATTTCGATGCTATAATGGCAACAGTCTTGGGGTTGAGGGTGGGGGTGCGGTGGAACCTCCCTCTCCCCACAGGAACATCAGCACCAGAGGTGCTCAGTCCCCAGGCTGATCTGATGGTGGGACCATGCACTGTCAGCTGGTGGCCAGTCCGGTCCCAGTGCTGGCCTGGGACTATCAGTGCTGCAGCAGGAAGTTGGTGGCAACATTGAGGTCATTGTTTGAAGCTCTGAGTGCTTCCAAAGCATCACCTCTGGAAAATCCCATCTCCATGAGCCGGGCGACCTGCAGGCAGAGAAAAAGCAGAAACCAGAGGCGCTGACGACACTGCTGCTTATCCCCAGGCCCCAAATGTTCTTCCTGTGAGCCTTGTGGCAAAGGTCAAACCTGCTTACAAAAAAAACAACTAATTTTCATTTCAGTATGAAATCTGATACTTAAAAAGTTATGCCAGATACAAATTTTTCAATGCTTACTATGTGTAGCCAAAATATATGCATTATCGCGCATAACCCTCATTCTACAGACAAGGACACGGGCATGGCCTGCTGGGACCAGGCCTTGGGAGCAAGTCAGCACGAGCTGCCAGGCACACTGCCAGGATGCGTCAAGTTTGATTCCTGATGATGGTGACACGTGCTCCGCCCTGGCGTCACACTGCCACACAACTGCCTGCCTTTGGGTGCTTGGACCACTTTGGCAGCTGTCCTGTTCACAACCTGGGGCTTATGCAGGCAGCAAAGTGGGGCTAAGCCTGGGGTGGCGACCCAGGGAAAGGGGCAGCGAAAGCCACCAGAAGCAGGGAGGAACAGGCGTGCGTCGTCTTTGACCACAAATCCTGATTCTGTGAATACGGAGGTTTCCTGTACTTTTCTCTACCGGCAGTCTCCAGGACTGAAATTGGCAGTGTTACTAAAGCTTAGTTACAACGCTTTTTCCCAATTAAGAATGTATTACGAAAATATTTATGGCCCCAGACTGCCACAGAAATACATTTTTTGTAAGTATTTTAAAATAAACTGCACTTGCAATAAACATCTCATAAAAGTCAAGTCTTGTACATGTTGAGTTTTTCAGCCATGTGCGCATCAAAGAGGCTTTTGTGGGTTCACCTGAGGACTTAGTCAGAGTTTCCAATTTTGCTTTCTGAAAGAGAGCGAGGTACTTGGTGCTACATGGTGGAAAGAGAAGGGGCCGGGTATCGTTGCCCTTCCCCCTGCTCAAAAGACTTGGTGGGGGGCGTGAGTTGGGACTGTGGCATGGGGTGGCTGGAGGAGGGGCTGGGCATGGACCTGGGGGGGACCTCGGTAATGGAGGCCCCAGCAAGGTGAGGAAGAAGGCACAGCGAGGAGAGAGACAGGTGGGGTAGGGGACCCCCGGTGACTGCCCAGGCCTAGACACCCAGACCCCTCCCCTCCCCTAAACGCCTTAGGAAAGAGCTGAGAGCAAACAGGGACATACAGAGGAGGCTGCTCAGAAGCTGAGTCCAGCTAGGGCTTTTTCAAATGGAGGGTGCTGCGCATGTCATGGGTGGGTCATGACCACTTAGTGGGTGAGGACTAGGCTTACAAATGCACAAAGTGAGTGTGCTCCCCCTGGAACATCTCTTTCAACCCTTAGCACAGGGACAGATGCACAGCCCTGGCCAGGAAGGCAAGAAGGGCTGCAGGTGTCTTCTCAAGGCCTTGTGGTGGGGAGAGCTGTCCCTGGGGCGGCAAGAGGCCCAGTACCTGGGACACTATGGCGCCCCAGGTGACTCACGCTCAGCTGTCTGGGGCTGGTGGACAGCGTATAGGAAAGGCTGAAACTTTCTAGTTTTCCCATCAGAGGAGAGAGCGGCATTTTCCAGAACATCAGCTGTGGCAGAGTGCTCTGGCCTTGCTGCCAGGTGGCTGAGAATGCTGCCACCCAGGTGTTCTGCCTCTCGTGAGCTGCCATCCGCGAGATACCACAGCTTCAAACCCATTTCACTGTACTACCATTATCCATTCCTCATGTCACCAACATCTCTCGTAAGCTGATGAGATGTTGTCAAAGGTCTTGGTGACATCCTGCCAAACTAGACTGCTCCTTCGAGCCCAGTCTTCTCCCATTTGTGCACGCCATCTCGGAATACCGTCCCCAGAACCGAGTGTGACACAGGTGTGGTCTCACCAGGGCAACGACCAGTGTCCTAGAACACAGCTACCTTTTCAACATTCACAAATCATCTATTTGATAATAATCGGTTTAGGCTTTTGCCAGTCGTGAAACTTCCATTCTGCCACTCAGTTCTCAGAATTCACACTTTCCTTTTTCTTAGGAACATTTTCAAGCCAAGTGTTCCTTCCTGTGAGTCCTTGAGCCTCCATCAGGTTGTGTGGGGAGGGGCTGGAGGACTCTGGTTGGATATGTGTCATGTGGAAGGAAAACTCTCTGATCAAGGTGGTCTTTCCAGTCTTGGGTTGAAGTAACCTTTGTGATGTTTACTACAGCTACTTCCAGTTAAGGACGACTGTCACTGGTGGAGATAACCCCAGGTCGGGAGCTGGCCTGCCTTCCTTCTACCTGTTATCTACCACCATGATGCCATGGCCCTCAAACAACTTAGCCACTCTTAATGACATTTATTGAAATGGCTTGGAAAAGCTACCTTTACTACTGCCTGTAGCACTTCAAGCACAGCTGAGGACTGGCTGCTTCTTTACATCCAGCCAGCAGGAACAAATCCATTTGCTGTCCACACTCGGCAATTTGGAGATTTGGCAAATCATGATTCATAATCTGGAGTGATGACGTGTGACCTTAGGCTACAGCTCCACCTGGTACTTGACTCTCTTCCCTCCACTGACAATGCATTTGCTTTGGAATCCAGAGGGTGCTGATAACAGGCTGGCCACACACAGGCCACCAAGACAGGGCAGCAACACCGACTGCATGTAGGTCCTGCCCTGGAGAGGAAGAACCCCTTAGGTCTGGGATGGCTGGGCTGGGGTGTAAGTCATGTAGGTGGCATCCTGGAGTGAGAATGAAAGCCTCCTCTGTACACGAGACTTCCTTCTGAGTTCATCCTCTCTCAGACATGGACTCGTGGTGTCGTGGTGCTGGTTTTGACAACCAAGACTGGCTTTTCACAGGTCTTGGCAGAAGAGAGTGTTTGCTGTCACAAGCTTGCAGCCAGCTGGTTCTTCATCCTCTGAGGGGGGGATCATGCCCCTTTAGCCAAAGCTGGCTTCAGAGCTTTATGCAATTTTCATGGGTGAGAAGACAAGTGTGAGGGGAGAACTTTCATTGCCCACTGACCTGGTATTTGCACCAGATTAAAAACAATTGTTAAGTAGTAATAATGTTAGCACAGTTCTTTAAAATCAGAAAAATTACACTAAGAAAGGGTACCTGAAAGTTTCCCCTAGTGTCCAAAACCAAACATCCACGGAAAAACGAAACTGCATGCTTGGGCTTGGGTATGCAGGATGACAGCCAGCCAGCAAGGACGAGGAGGGTCAGGGGACAGGTGTTCCGATGGGTGCTTACCAGCACTCCCTAGTGGAGGTGCAGTGCAGTGCTCACAGCCCTGCAAGTTAGCCAAGCGGCCCCTGGTGTCCTATTTTTTATTTTTATTTTTTTGGTGCTGTGAGCAGGATCTGGTGTCCTTTATGTAGTATACTGGCTCACCAGACACAAAACTAGCAGCACAGTGAACACTTGTCTGTAGGCCTCTTTCGTGGATGCTAACAATTACTGCTGCGGATCTTACTATTCATCTGCTCAGAGAAGCCCAACACACCCAATAATCCCAGCACGTCGGATTACAGTCTTTCTTGGGAAAGGCTTATTTAGCCTCAATATTTATTATGGCTAAATGAATCTTACTATTTATCTGCTCAGAGACGCTCAACACATCCAATCCCAGCACATCTCATTACAGTCTCTCCTGGGAAAGCTTATTTAGCGTCTGAAGCATCAGTTCCTGTGCTCAAATTACAGAAAGACAATATTGAGGCCTGTGCAGACCTGCAGTCAGGTTAGCAAAACACAGGCTGAGCATTCCTAATCTGAAAATTCAAAATCCAAAACGCTCTGAAATTTGAAACCTGTGAGTACCAACATGGCAGTACAAATGGAAAGTCCACACTTGACCTCATGTGATAGGCTGCAGTCAAAATGCAGGCCACAACATGTAGTTTATTCAGTGTCTCCAAGGGAAAAGAGACCCTCCCACCCTCCTTCAGCTGTGACGTGCCTTTTCGGCACATGCCCAGATCCCCCCATGCAAGCACATGCCAGTGGCGGGTTCCCCATAGTGCCCTGCATGGGGCCCAAACCCACGTGCATCACTGTTTTTTTGCTTACTTTCTGCTGTTATAAAAATGTTGTTAAAATATCTAGAAGGCCTGCAGATACCTCTCTGGGTAACAGTGATAAGAAAAAGAGGAAGCATTAATGTTTATCTGTAGCACAGAAAGTCAAGCTGTTGGAGAAAGTGGTCAGCAGCGTCTAAGTGTGAAATGTCTTACAGGAGAGTTTGGTGTTGGAGTGACCACCATTTAGGACCTGAAGAAACAGAAGGATGAACTGTTGAAGTTCTGTGCTAAAAGTGACACACAGAAATTAATGAAAAATAAACACTGCATAAAGCTAACAATGAAGATGCCGACCATGTACTGAGGGCAGATTCCTTGGTGTTGCAGTGAACACCTGCCACTGAAGGCTATGTGGGTCAGGAAACAAGCAAGGATCTATAAGGATGAACTGAAAACGAGAGGGAGCTATGAATATTCAACAAGTTGGCTGCAGAAACTTAAGAAAAAAACATGATATTAAATTTTTTTAATGTGGTGATAAAGTATCATGAAGCAGCAAAGAAATTCATTGGTGAGTTTGCCGAGGTCATTGCTGATGAAAACCTGATGCCAAAACAAGTCTATAACACTAATGGAACATCACCGTTTTGGTTTCATTGCCCTGGAAAGACACAACTACGGCTGATGAGACAGCCTCTCCAGGAATTAAGGACATCAAGGGCAAAACAACCGTGCTGGGATGTGCTAATGCAGCAGGCATGCGTTAAGTGTAAACTTGTATGACAGGCAAAAGCTTGTGTCCTTGCTGTTTTCAATGGGTGAATTTCTTACCAGACAATTATTATGCTAACAAAAAGGCAGGTTTAACCAGGCACATCTTTTCTGATTGGCCTCACAAACATTTTGGACTTGCGTCTTGTGCTCACTGTAAGGGAACTGGACTGAATGATGACCAAAAGATTTTGTTATTCCTTGACAACTTTTCTGTTCATCATCCAGTTGAAATGCTCATCAAAAGTAATGTTTATGCCATGTGCTTTTCTCCAAATGTGACTTCATTAATTCAGCCATGTGGCCAAAGTATTCTTAGATCAATGAAGGGTAAATATAAAAGTACCTTCTTGAACAACATGCTAGCAGCGATGAATGGGTATGGAAGATTTTCAAAAGGCGTTTAAGCATGAAGGATGCCCTCTGTGCTGTTGCCAATGCATGCAACACAGTGCCTAAAAACAGAGCTGTGCAAGCCTGGTACAACTTCTGGCCTGTGGCTATGTTTAGTGATGATGATGAACAAGGTGGTGACTTTGAAGGATTCTACATGTCAAGTGAGGATAAAATGATATCTGACCTCCTAACATGTAAAAAATATACCTTCAGAGTCTGTCAGTAAGCCAGAGGTGGATATTGAAGTTTTTATTTTTATTTATTTATTTTTTTTGAGACGAAGTCTTGCTCTGTCTCCAGGCTGGAGTGCAGTGGTGCAATCTCGGCTCACTGCAATCTCCGCCTCCTGGGTTCAAGCCATTCTCCTGCCTCAGCCTCCCAAGTAGCTGGGACTATAGGCATGCACCACCACACCCAGCTAATTTTTCTACTTTTAGGACTGTAGGCATGTGCCAACATAGGGGTTTCACTGTGTTAGCCAGGCTGGTCTCAAACTCCTGATGTCAAGTGACCCGCCCACCTTGGCCTCCCAAAGTGCTGGGGTTACAGGCATGAGCCACTGCGTCCTGCTGGATATTGAAGTTTTAACGTCAATAAGGGGGCTTCAGTTGTTCATTAATTGACCCGTGGTGAAATAGCTAAGATAGTGCTGAGTCAAGGTGATCGTGACAACAGTGATGATGGAGATGACGTTAACACTGCAGAAAAAGTGCCTATAGATGACACACACAGTGCGGAATGGGCTTACTGAAGAACTAGAGCAGCATACATTTATAACAGAATAAGAAATCATGTCAGTTCATACCATCAAAGAGAAATTTCTAAGATATAAACTGTTGCTAATGAGGAAAATGACTCTGGAGGAAACATTTTAAAAAGCCATCCAGCAGAATGCCTCCTCATCCCTAGAGGACCCACTTCCTGGCCCCTTAGCTGCTTCAGATGTTTCTTCTCATCTTAAAAAAAACAGTATGCAATAACCTTTCGATGAAAGCACAGCACTGCAGGAGCGGACTAGGGGCGGCCACTGCCTGGTGTTGCTGTTGTCCAACAGCTGAGCCAGGTGTGCTGCGGATGCTGCAATCCTGCTTAGCCAGCCCCAAACACACTATCTTCCCACTGTATTAATAGTATGTCATTTTTCTTTTTACTATTAACTACTTCTGTGTGAGTAACTGTAAGAAATGACTGCTTGAGGGTAGCATATAAATCGAGTCAGGAATGATGATGTCCAACAACCACAGAGGGAGCGGCAGGGACAGTGACAACTTTGCGTTCTGAGGGTTCAACGTACACAAACTTTGTCTCATGCATAAAATTATTAAAATATTGTATAAAATTACCCTCAGGCAATGTATATAAGGTGTACATGAGACAGAAATGAATTCTGTGTCTAGGCTTGTGTTCTACCCCCAAGATACGTATATGCAAATATTCCAAAATGGGCAACACTTCTAGTCCCAAGCATTTTGGATAAGGGATACTCAACCTAAAGGGGCAGAACACCAGGTTCACGCCTCCGTAAAATAAAAATGCAGGGGGACTGCGTGCTGTCTCAGGTCTAACTCCAGTGCAGGGGGATCAGCCCAGCAATACCAGTGGCCGGGAGACTTGAGCTCTGGAGTCGGCCCCATGTGACCACATGTAGGGGATCAGGCTCTGGCTCTCCATTTCCTCGCAGTTCAGGAGATGAGAGGGATGTATGTGAGAAGCCCAGAACAGTGAGGGGCACACGACAAGTGCTCAATAAACATGACCTCTCAGGACCACTATTATCCAATGGACGGCAGCAGGGCCAGGTGTGTGGTAGGTCCTAGTGAAGTCAGAAAGACAGGGGCAATCTTTTTAAAAGGTAAGCATAAAATTCTAACCAAGAGCCTGTTATTCTAGTGACTCCTAGAAATACTTTATGTATTTATAAAGTTTAGCAAATACACAACTCTGATGACTATATGAATAATGTTATTTATAGATGGTCAGTCCACCTCTCTCCTTTATCCAAAGAACCATATTTTAGCCATAACATGTATTAACTCACACTGAACCCCTGAAGTACTTCATTTTCTCTGCAGGATGCTTCCTGTCTTTGTAGTTCAGCTGCTGGGATGAGAAGCATCAGAACTCACCATGAGCACCTGATCCAATCTAATATTCACAGGAAGAGAAAATTTTAATGCAAAATCTCCTGATGTCAGTTTGTTAAAGAACAGGAATAAATATTTACAGATGGTCTCCTCTGCTCTAAGGACTGGCACTAGGTACTTGCGTGAGTGGGGTACTCGGTTAGGGCCTTGCATGGATCTGGTCTGCCTCGTAGATGGTGAGCTCCCAGAGGGCTGGCCCAGGCCTGGCCTGCTTTCCTCCAACACAGAGCCTAACACACCCAGTGCCCAGCACCGGTTAGAGAAGGCTGAACCTGAAGATCAAAAATGACCAATATACATGTGGAGGACAAAATGAGAATGCTGGTAGAACACTGAGACTCTGGCAAAGACCGTGCTAGGACAGACACATGTTCTCTCATGAGCGGAGCCAATGGCGAGACGTGGCATGCTGTAACTCCGTCAGCGTTGGCTTGATGGGCTTGCGATCATCAGTCTGGAAAATTTTAAAAATGTCCCAAAGAAATTTTCTAAAAAGGTGTTCTTTCAACATTCCCTCTCCATCCCAGAGCACAGTCAGTACCTTCCTCCTTCTGCTCGGGCACCACAGGAAGTTTCTGCCTAAAAATCTTCACCACAAAATAAGATTAGATTGCAGCTTGGTTTCTAGCCCCCAAATCTAAATGATCCCTTCCTCTAACTTCATTGAGAAGCCAGCTTTAGGTGGGTTCCCCTCCAGTGTGCTATGCTTTCCTGTATTCCACGTCTACTTATTTCTAGACACTAACATTCCCCAAGTGTAACATCCAGAGCCTGCTTTCTGTAATAGGAAACCTGACTTCCAGAGACAAGGAGCAGAGATAAGGCCACTTAGAGGACACCAAGGAGCAGCTGGTGCTGTGGCAATGGCAAACTCCAGCTCTGCCCTCACAGGGATGAAGACCCACTCTGAAGTGTGCAGGGTGTCTCATCAGAGCCCCCACAGGGATGAAGACCCACTGTGGAGGTGTCCAGAGTGTGCCATCGGAGCAAGGTGTGGCTCCATCAGCTGCTTTTCATCATGAGCTCCTGAACCTCAGGTGGAGCAGCCCTCCACCAGCCCTGGTGTGACGTAGCCACATGGCTGGCTGACCAAGGCAGGGGAGCATGACAGAAATAGGCGTTGCCACAAGAGCACTGTCACCATCACTCTGACGATCTTCCAAAGGAGAACAAGATGGAATACATTCCCCTATAATGTGTTTTTCAAAGAGAGAACACACTGAATGAGGAAAATACCCTAGAGATGGACATAAATCTGTACCAGTTTCTCTTTCCTTTCCTGAGGTAGTAGGGACACAAATGTCTTCTATGATTGGGGTATGTGTCCCTACTACCTCAAGATAATTCTCACTTAAGAAAACGCCAGCCTGGGTGACACAGTGAGACCCTTGTCTCTACCAAAAAAAAAAAAAAAAATTAGCTGTGAATGGTGTCATGTGCCTGTAGTCCCAGCTACTCAGGAGGTGGGGTTGGGAGGATGGCTTGTGCCCAGGAGGTCGAGGCTGCAGTGAGCCATGATAGCGCCACTACACACCAGCCTGGGATACAGAGAAAGACCACGTCTCAAAAAAAAAAAAAAAATGAAATCCCAGTTTGGTATTTATTTTACTCACAATTCAACTCCTCTTTGACACAAGTACGATGGGACATTCATTCTAATGAGATTTCTAGCAAATTCCCTCAGTGAAATACTCCTCTTGGTTGATTCAAACTAGACTGTGGTTTTCTTTAACTTCCCTTTTAGCTAAGTGCGTCGTCAAAAACAAATGGTTTTTTTGGGTTCTTACTTCCCATATTCTGACGCTTGCAGAAAGTGACGCCCGCCAGAAGACGGCCCCCACCCGATCCTGAGCTCACATTGGGTGCAGGGTGGCATGCACACCCTGCTGGGGGAGCCCAGATGTGCTGGGCCTGCCTTGCCCCTTGCCACCATAGCTGCTCACCCCCATGCCCATGCATGGTCAAGACCCTTGCAAGGCAGTACAGCCCCCACTTTCCCATCTGACTGCACTTTTCCATGGGAGAACTGCAGCACCCACCTCTTTTCACACCTCTTGGCTGAACACAGGTTCCTGGTTATTGTATACCCTTGCCAGGGCTCTGGGCTGCTCCGAGACCAAGGGTGTCTAGGGCCTCGTCAGGTCCTGGTACAGAGCAAGTCTTCAGTGAAGGCTGGCGGAGCTTCTTTGTGTACATCTCTCAGAGTACACAGAAGAATGAGGCACCCCACAAAAGCTGGTTATTGAGTACCACCTAGTATTTCATTGTAACACATCTAACTCTGGGATCTTGTTAGAAAACACATTTCCAATCTACTAGAGCAAGAAATGGAAAAACCTGGCGTAATACCACTCTGTAGCACATTTTTACATGAAAACATGAGTTCTGAAAGGGAAGTTTACTGGCCACACCTTCGTGTTCAGCCCCTCTCCAACTGAGGCTGCGGCACCTGTGTGTATCAGGCTCTTCGTAGGGTAGGACACAAGGCAGGCCTGGCCCCAGCCCTCAGAGAGCTCGCTGTCCACATGGAGACCAGACACCATGAGAAGCTAACCCAATACCCAATGTGCTGCCATGCTTGGATACTCAGAGCAGAAGCACAAGGTGTGTCTCGAAAACAAATAAATATTAAAGCCCTGCTTTCAGAAGAAGGTGAGTATTTTAGTTTAGGTGGGTTTTCTGGAGACAGTGGTAAGGATTCCTGAGATGTCAAAGCAGAGAGCCTCATTAAGATTTAGATTCTCTAATACTAAATACATTTTGCTATTAATCAGTGAAGAGTAAAAGCACCTTGTGGGTTTAAAGCCATTCTCTCTACTTGGGCTAATAGAAGCCTCAGAGACATAAACAGAATCTACACGATGTGTCACGTAAATTAAACAAAAATTATGGGAGGCCATTGTTTTGGGCTCCAACAAACCAGAAGGCCAAACTAAATGGAGTCACTCATGCTAAATGCCACATAATCGAATTGAAACTTTAAGAGAGCAGACAGATCCCAAAACAAGACGACTCTCTTTTTCTAAAAATAGGAGATCCCAGACTACATGAGTCAGCATAAGGAACTTCCCTCTGCTTTAACCCTTAAAAAAAAACCCTGAAGTAAGTGGATGTTAACCTATCAGTTAACCTATCAGTTATTTTTCTATTGTTCTGTTTCCTTCTTACAAAACCTATTGTTGCATTTTACAAAACCCACTGTTCTGCTGCTGGCTGGTGGGAGCTCACATTCTGTTTTGTAGAATGGAGGCTGCACTAATGCATAAGTTGCAAATAAAAGCCAATTAGATCTATCACTAAGTTTGCTATAATTCTGTCACTTGACATGTATTATAAATGTATTATTAATATTAATGCACCAAGTGGTAACATCTCTTGTGTGGGCAGTTAAGCCATGTTTCCTGGGCAGGGATGGAGGAAATTATTTGATTATAACCTGCCCCCTTCTCTGTGTCCAGTCCATCCTCTAGGGAAACCCAATGATGGTGTTTCTTGTGTAAGATCCTGCACGGTTCCTTAGTGTCTAAAGAATAACAGCAGGAGTCCATATGACACACATCAGACTCTTGGTGAACATGTCTGGCCTCCTTCCTGTCCAGTTTCTAGAATCCCAGGCAGTGCCACACCTGCCAGTTCCCTCCACTCCGGCCCACCCATCCATGGCTCCCCACCTCCCATGTACTTGTCTTCAGGCCTCTTCTCTGCAACATCACTGCTCTCACAGCCTTTTTCAGCCTCAGCAGCACCTGAACACTTCCACATGCTCTTTGTCCGCCTGTTTCCCTGCACTGGGCTCACAACTCCTCAGGGCAGGAGATTCCACCTTACCCATCTCAGTGTTTTCAGAACCCAGCACAGTGCTTAGCCCTGGTGCAGAGCAGACAGCTGGTCACTGTCGGCTAAAGGAAGGAAATACATGAACAGGAGAGACGAAGATGAAATTTGCTCATTTTCCTTTTGTTAAGTCCCAGCTTTGGTCCTAACTTATTTAGTCTTATTTAACTTTCTTGTCTGATTTTACCTAATAGTCATTTTCTAAGCTTTGGGAGGGTTCAGATGAGATACATTTGATGCGTTTTTCACCCTTTGATTTAAAAAAATCAGAAGCAAATATGAGAAAAATTTCATCATTTGTTAGAGTATGGGTCATAGTAGTATAAAGATACCTAGTTTTTAAAAACCAGTAAAAAAGAGAGAGATGGCATAATGGATACTTATTTATTTTTAAGATAGACATTTGAGCACATCTGATTACTCAAGAGTTTATCAAGTGGCCTTTGGTGTGGCATTTTTTTGTTGTTGTTGACAAACAGTTTTTTACTTTTCTTCCTCCTCCTCCTCCTCCTCTTTCTTGTCTACCTTTCTCTGGGCATCCATGGCAGGACCTTCGTGCCACCCATTTTCCCTTTAGACTCAAAGCCGCTGACACCACCTGTCCATCTTTAGCAGCTTCCCTGCCTCGCTGTCCTAAAGCTGCCTCTCACAGTCACTGATTCCACAGCTTACCCGGCTTGTCTATGCATCTCCAAAAGCAACCCCAGGGTCTATGGATTTGATGCTGGGTGGGATCCTGAACAGAACAGGCAGTGGTCTTTGGGAGGCATTAGGGGCCTTCTCCTTGCTTCCCTGAGTTGGTCCATAATCCTTCATTTCCCCGCCACACCCTATTTTATCCATCTTTGTCCTTTCATCAAATGTAGACTTCTCTTTCCCCAGACATTCTCTTCCAATTCTCAGAGCACCTGGAAAGTTCTGTGAAATTGATAAGAACTTCTGAGTTTTTCTTCTGATCTTCCCCCCGTGTGTCTGCACAGGGAAGGCATGAGCAGACATCTCACCCTGTGGTTTCCAGGGGTCGATGTCACCATCCCGACCGTCTAGCTGGCTGGCTGGGCAGCACAGGGTGTATTGGGTGGCTTGACACTCTCCAGCCTTGCACCGCAGCCTCCTTCTTGGCTTATTCTTAAACGGGGCTGGGGTGTCATCTCTGAGGGGTGATGAATTGGCAGAGATGTCGTGGGTCTACTCACCAAAAAACGGGAGTGGATTCTGAAGAACTAAAAATCTTGAATCTTAATAACAGCAAAAATAGCAAAAGTAGAAAAGGTAGCAAAATATTTCTATGGCTACCAAACTATTATTGGATTTATTAAAGGATGCACATCCTTCTTATAATATTCTGTTTTCAAAGTACATGGCATACATTTCACATCTACTAGGTTTTCTTGAACTCTCACTAAAATTCCTGAAGTATTTGTTTACAGCAGAAAAAACTCATATAATCATTTCTATTTTTCTTGGCTTAAAAAATTACTAAGTTTCTTATTGCACTAAAATTACGTGACTCTGATATTTAAATGAAGAAAATACAAACACATTCAATTGAAAAATTAAGCAAAAACCTGCTTTTGTTAATTCAAACTATGTTATTAACAAAAATTTTAGACAGTGGTTAAACAAACTGGCTAAGAGATTACACTATAAATTTTAAAACTTCTATGTAAACATCTTGCGGGCAAGAACAGTATCTTTTTTATCTTTTATAATCTCTATAGTACCTACCACAAGAAACACTAAGAGCCTGCAGAATGAATAATACCAGTAAGAAGTTTGCGTCTTTAAGGCAACAATGGTTTGCAACACCTATTTTCAGGATAATCAAGAAACAACAAAAACAAGATTTAGAAAATCAATGTATAAGAAAGCCTATGTTAAAAATAACCCCTCATGTTTTTACAACTTCTCACAATACAGAGCAAGGAAGAAATTAAGCGCTGTTTTAAACTGATGCTGATGACATGTAACTTCGCTGTTATCATTCTGGGATGATAAAAAAAAATGACTCATTTTTTAAAAAAACCCCAAAGACTTCAATCACACACATACTCCTTTTTCTCCCTTTTTGACACTTTTTTTTTTCCTGAAGTGCCAAAACTGAGAAATATATCACCTGTAAATACCTCGTCTTAACGGCTGCCCCATGAGGAATATGACTCACTGCTCTATCAAGTAAACAGTAATTTAACAGAATTTTGATCTTTCTTTTCAGCTGAATTTGACAGCGGTATCTTATTTTTTAAACATGTTATAGAAAGATTTTACAAATGGCAAGTTTTGGGCTTTTCTTATCCATGGGTATAACCTTTGTCTGGAAATTTTCTAGTGGAGGTAGAAGAGGGAAACTGTGTCTTCATACTCCACCTGTCAATCCTGAAAAGCTTCTGAAACCATCACTTTGAGTAGAGAAGCGGCAAGCGGGAGGGGCTGGATCCATTTAATGGGCGCATGACACTGGTTTCTCTCAAAAGCATCTGTCACAGTCTAACCCAGGAGTGGTCACGAAATCCCTGCCCAGGGTTACCTTTTGAGTTTTGGAAAAGATGAGGACAAAGTTTTGCCACAGAGGCAGGTACCTGGCATTTATTCACTCTGGAGACAGGGAATGGGGAGGCAATAGCCTGGATGGTGTGGTCAGCTGTGAAATGCTGATCTCAATTTGTTTTGTTTGCTGAGAAGAAAAAACAATAGGCAGAAGGAAATTTCAAAGTGTTATGATGGCAACGCTCCTAACTTTCTTTTATAGATTTTTAAAAGGTTGTAATTTGAAATAATTTCAAACTTAGAAAAGTTTCAAGAATAGTACCAGGAACCCTTGATCTTCCTTAATCAGATTCACCAATTGTTATCTTGCCATAGCTGCTTTCTCTCTCTGTCTGTCACACATACACACAATCACACACTATGTACTGACATGGACAGGTATTATTCCTGGGCCATTTTAGAGTAGGCTGCATACAGTACGGTGTATGTATTTTTGGTGTATGTATATAAGTATTTCTCCCTTAATACTTCAGTGTATATTTTTTAAGAACAAGAATATTCTCTTTCCTAACCATGGTCAGTATGTACCCAGTCCTGGAAATGTAAAATTAGTATAATACCAATATCCAATGCTTAGTCCAATTTTATCAATTGATCCTAAAATGGTCTTTCATCAAAAATTTTTCTCCACTACAAAATCCAGTCCAGGATCACATATTCCACTTGGGCAGCATGACTCCCTAGTATCCTTTACTGTGGAGCACTGGTAGTTTTGAGGAACACAGGCCACATATTTTATAGAATGTCCCTCAAATAAAGTTTATCTTATTTTCCTTTGTGATCAAAGTTATGCATGTCAATTGTAACACATAACTGATGTGTCCTTTTCAGGATACGAACATAATGATTCTTTGTTCCGTAATTGGTAATGTTAATTTTGATAACTTGGTTAATGTGGTGTCCTCTGCAGAATTACTATTTTCCTTTGTAATTAATAAGTAACTTGTGGAGGGATACTTTGAGAGTACAAGTACTCCTTAACTTATGGAGATAAGTCCCAATAAATCCACTGTAAGTTGACAATATCATAAGTCAAAAATGCACTTAGTAAGCCCAACCTACTGAGAATCACAGCTTAACCTGGCCTACCTTAAACATGCTTAGAACACTTAACATTACCTTACAGTTGAGCAAAATAATCTCTTAGAAATCTAGAGTATTGACTGTATCATGTAATTATTGAGTATTATACGGCAAATGAAAAACAGAGCGGTACACAGTCACTGCCCAGCATTGCAAAAGAGTCTCATACCACGTATCGCTAGCCGGGAAAAGGGCAAAACTCAAAATTTGATGTATGGCTTCTACTGAATATATATCACTTTTGCACCACTGTAAAACTGAAAAATGGTTAAGTTCATTGATGTTACTTCCCTGAATGGATTTTTATTACAATGCTTGCAAATTTGTGATTTTCTAATACTATCATTCTTTGTATATTACTTGACATTCCATTTAGGAAAAGCATTTCCTTTCCCCCAATGTATGTATTTATATAAATATTTATTAATATCATTCTAATGCATGAATTCTTACTATCCTTTATTTATTTTGATCGCCAAAGCTGATGCCCCAGATGTGGCCAGCAGCTGGCTCCAGTGTCCTTCTGACATGTCCAACCAGTGACTGATCACTTCCTTCCTTTCCTGGCACACGACGATCCATGGTTATCCTATATGTTCCCTACCCTGGGCCTGGAATCCACTGTTTCCTTAGAGAGGCCTGGTTCATTTTAGTGCAGAAGAGTGTTTGGAAGCCAGATCTGGGCGGTATGTATGCCCACTGCTACCGGGAGGCCACTGCTTCTGAGCCCTCTAGGCCAGAGTGAGGGTGTACACACACACACACACACACACACACACACACACACACACACACTCTTATGAGTGTATGCTGATAGTGATAATTCCTTCCCAACCCCACAGGATTCTCCCCGTCTTCCCCTGCTTTATATTTTTATTTTCTTTCTTCCATAATAAAATCAAACTAGTTCCTCCTTGACTCAAACCTCTAATACAGGCAGCATAATTTTAGAATTGGTATACTTATACCCTTATGAAAACTAAACCTATGAAGAAGTGTTTAAGATTTGTCTGTCGTTTTTTTTTGTTCCTTCTTTAGACTAAGGGTATATCAGTTTCAAAAGTTATTGAAATCCATTTTCCCTCCTTCAATGTGATTCATTTGTTATTCATTTGAAATGTAGTTGGATCATTTGTTTGTTTCTTTTCAATTTTACATTTGACCCTGTCCTTTTGGTCTGCTTGTTGAATAAGTAAAACATTTACATGACTCAAAACCATACAAAAGTGAAAGCATGTCAAAGGCGCACCTCCTCCGATCCTTTACAGAAAATCAATCTCATTAGTTTCTTGTGTATACGAAGTGTAAGAGCATCCAAAACAAGCTACAATAATCCACTCTCCACCAGCCCAAATAATGCCTTCTTCAAACTCGTAAGAACCACAGTAGCCAAAAAAGGCCCAAAGTCTCTATCATGGTGGCAGCTAGACTGCTGTCACCATCTTTGTATTTATACGCTTGATTACCTTCAAGTCCTGTTGATCAAAACTGCTTCAACTCTGAAGCATGGATTTAGGATGAGTACAAATATTACTGATTAGTTACCTGTTCCTCGGAAACTTCTAGAGGAGGGGGCACTGCTGGCTCAGACTGCTGACCACCCTGATAGTTTACATTTTGTCGCTGACGTAAAGGAGGGAAAAGACGATTCCAATTGATCATTCCTCCCTAAAAAGAGATCAACACACAGTTATCAGACACAGAAGGAGCAGAACCATCATAATGCTTGGAAGAGCTTTCTCTCAGTGCAGTTACATCTATAGACTGGGAATGAAGTGTCACATTGATCTGCTCCAGGCAAGCTATTCAAATCCAAAAGTATCACGACATCCTTCAGTCAATAGGACAAAATTGGCAGCCTGCAGTAGGTGCTCAGGAGAAAAGAAAGTAATGGGCAGTGCAAAAGCTGTTTGTGCACAGTGGCTGTGGAAGGCAGTGAAAGACATAGACAGACACTCCTAGTTTCAACCTATGACGCCACTGACTGTTCCAACTCCAGTTAACTCTTAGGAGCTCAGGGCTTTGCAGGGCGTGACAGGAAGAACGACATGGAGAGGAGGCTAAGTCACCGTGGGCAGCCAGAAATCAGGTGTTTCCATTACAGGCCTTAAAATGCTCCCTTACTCTACCACTCTTCTACTTATGATTGAAGTGAATCCTGAGTGCGCACAGTAGAGGGAGGCTGCAGGCTGTGATAAAGACTCAGCAAAAGGCTAGAGAGTGTGAAGGGAAATCCGACAAACAGGGAAAAGGTGAGAAGGGAGGACCAGTAGCCATATTTCTGAGGGTGGCTTCACGGATCCTAAAGACCGAGAGCAATGCCATTCCTTGTTTAGTCTCTGTCACCAACAACAAGAAAAAAGCCAACAAGGGGAAGAAAAATGCATCACATGCTGCTATAAAAAAAATCCATGTTTCTAGCTATATGGCAATCTTTGAATTTATTAATTTCAATCTCTATTTCTAGAAGTCTTCTAGTCCTGACAAAATTATAGACTAAGTATCTGAAAATCTTCCTACCATAAAGGTGGAGCCAGGCTCCACCCTCGACATGTGGGGATTATGGGGATTACAGTTAGAGATGAGATTTGGATGAGGACACGGAGCCAAACCATATCAACTGTCCACCAACAGCTGCAGAAAGGGAGGCTCAGTGGGTCAGTGACTTGCCCAAAGTCAAGCCGCCAGCTACATGCAGAGCTTGGATACACACCCAGGTTGATATGAAGCATTTTTGCCACTCAGGGACAATGCTGAGCCGATGACATGGCAGTGCCGCTCTGGACACACTGATTCCCCAGGATGCTCATCTTCTCAGGCTGAGTGGGATGTGCGCCTGTGGATGCCTGGGATGGAGTGGCCGCCTGGGGTGGAGTGGCCGCCTGGGATGGAGTGGCCGGCCGCCTGGTGGAGGGCAAGGTTTTTGAGTGCCCATTCCACTACTTACTTTCTGACCCTCGGATTTCCCCTTTGTGAAAAATGGAAATAATAATAGAACCCACTTCAGATAGCTCTGAGAAGGATGAATTTAAGTTTTTAATGTGAAATGCCTGGCACAGTTTCTGGCTCAGAGTTAGTGCTTAGGAAATGTTTGTTGAATGAATAAATGAAAGACACATAATCAAAAAACAATAATAATAATAATGCTATTAACAGAGAAATATTTCCATACTCAGCTAACCATAAAAGGAGTAAGTGGAGTCCCAAGGCCTCAGGAACAAGCAGGCATGGGAGGCAGAGCCACACCGGACAGCAGCCTGGGAGAGGGGGGAGCACAGTCCTGCTCATCCAGAACCACTTGGGTTTTATCACTGTTTGGGTTTGGAAGATCTGGCCTTGGGTCTGAAAGAGGTAACAATTTTGAGTTCAATTATCTGTCTAAAGATACAGTCTTCAAATGGCAGTATCCTCAGCGAAAGAGATGAAAAAAATCAAATTAAAAATCCTGTCTTCCTCCGGGATAGAGCAGGAACCTTGGTCCTGCCTGAGAATTAAGAACCACAGGCAAATTTGGGGTTCAAGTTATACTATACATATGTGGTCTCAGAACCCATCAAAAAGTTATATAAAAATTGGTTTTGGGATGGAGATATCTAAGGAGCCAAGCAAAAGCAAATACAAAATTACTCTGCAGAGATATTCTCTTGCCCTGGTGTTACATGAGATTTATAGTTAAAGCTATAAATCTCATGTGGGGAAAAACTCAGGATCAAAAACTATAAAATCCACAAGGAAATCACCCATGATGAGCAAGTCGGCACACACACCACAGAGGAGGCCGGGGTCCCCAAGGACCTAAAAATAGGAGGATCTGAAAATGATTACACACTTCAAAGAGACTAGGATGTCACGGGAGGACCTTAAAGAGAACAAACAGATGTGAAAAAAATTAGGGAAACAGAAGCCACTCTAACCTCTCACCTCCTCCCTACAAACGAGAAATCTAAAATATAAAGACATACACAAGTTGATGTAAAGAGATGGGAAAAAAATCAGAGAAACACGAATCAAAGAATGCTGGTGTTACTAGATTCATGGCAAATAAATAGACCTCAAAGGCAAAAAAGGCATTATTAGGGATAAAATCAACAGAATACATGAACATCATATTTATATGCAACAGAATAACATCAAGACACAGAAAGCAAAAATTAATAGAATTACAAGTGGAAATATGCAGACATATGCTTTTCAACATATAACTCCATCACCAATAGATCAAGCAGACAAAAAATAATAATATAAAAATAACAAGTTTATTTCTGAATGAACATATATATCTTGCATTTAATATTTAGAGAATACACATTCTTTTTCATTACATGAAAAGTATTTACAAAGTAATTGTGTACTAGTTCCTATATGAACTATTCACAAATACCTAATCATAAACATTACAGATTATATTCTCTCACCATAATGTAATTAAACTAGAAATCAATATCAAAATAATAACTAACACAAAAAACCCCACACATTGGAAAATCAAAAAAACCCTCATAATGAAAATTAGAGGGTATCTAAGAATGAATAAAATAAAACTATTACCTATTTATCACAGTTTGTGAGATGTAATTAAGTGGTTGACGTAATTTTAAAATATTGAGCTTAAATTAAAAAAACGAAAACTGAGAATTAAACGGTTAAGTATATCCAATTTAAGAAATTAGAGGAAGTAACAAAAACCTAAAGAAATGAGAAAGAAGAAAGTAGAAGGTTGGGAGCAAATGCTAGTAAAATGGAAAACAAAGAAACAGCAGAGAGTCACCAAAACCCTCTGCTGTCTCTTAACGGAGTCAAATCAAACAGGCAAACCTGGCAGCCTTGATGAAAAGACAAAGGGAGAAGCACATAAACAGTATTGGGGATAATATAAGGGATGCAATGGCAGATTTTTTTTTTTTTAAATCACAAGAATACTTCATTCATATCAATAACTTTGAAGAAAGACACCTTTCTAGAAAAGTATAACTTACTAAAACTTATCCTAGAGAAAATAGACATTGGTAATTATCTTTGAAAATTGTTCAGGAGCATCTACTAAAGATAAGCCATGTGTGAGACTCAGCAATTCCACTCCTGTATAAAAGAAATTCAAATACATGTTCACCAAAAGATATGGACTAGAATTTTCTCAGCAGTATTATTTATAATGGTTAAAGACTGGAACTAACCAAATGCCCATCAACTGGAGAATGGGTAAGTTATGGCATATTCACATAATGTAATATAATAAAGCAGTTTGAATGGATGAACTATAATGACATGCAGCAATGCGGCTGAATCTCTCAAATAATGATGAATAAAATAAACACAAAAAGTGTATTTGTATGATTATTATTACATAGCATGTACTTTTCTGGATATATATAATACTTTACTGTAATTGAAACAGTACTTAAAAATCTACCCACCAAAAACCTACAGATGAAGTTTATGAAACCTTTAAGGACTCCTTGTCTCATATAAACTGTTCTGGAGTACAGAAAAGGAAGGAGAGTTTCTCACCTAATCTTTGAGACTAGCATAACATTGTTTCCAAAAGTAGACAAGGCCATTACGAGGAAGAACAATTATATAATATATAGCTTATTTTCCTTGGGTAGATACAATAATCCTAAGTAAAATATTAGCAAACTCAATCCAACAATATTTAAAAAATAATTATCTAGTATGATGTACTTTATTAGGATTTATCTCAGAAATCTTAGAAAATCTAGCAACATAATCCACACATTAACAGACTAAAGAAGAAAAATCAAACACTCATATCAATAGGTGTGAAAACAATTTAACAAAATTCAGTACCCATTCATGAAGAGACAAAAATGCCTATTACCAATTCTTGCATTCAGCACAAGTCACAGCATAATGAGAACAAAAACCAAACCGAAACAAAAATCTCACATAAAGATAGAAAAAGAGAAACAAAACTCATTATTAAAATGATGACTGTCTACCCAGAGAATCCAAGAGCATTTACAAAGCATGAAAACTAACAAGAGAGTATGATTAAAAAGTAACACTCCCTCTATTGAAATCATTTAGAAAAAAATTACTATTTATAAACAGCAATAACAACTATAAGGTAGTTAAGAATAAAATCAAACAAAAGATCTGCAGGATCTTTAAGTAAATGGAAAGATTTAGCACGTTCCTGAATTGAGCCTGGTAACATGCAATCCTATAATCTATCCAGACACTGCCACCTCAAGTCTCGCAGACTGCTGGTTCACTTCCAATATCCATTTTCCCCCTTAAAAAAAAAACGGCTTTGGTTTTTTTGGGTGTGCATTTATGTCTGATTTGCTACATTTCTCAGTTTCCCACCATGTGGACTAGGTTCTGACAATGGTATGTCAGCAGAAAGGGAATATGAGCCGACTAGGAAGATCCTCAGAAGCAGGAGCTTGCCTTTCTTGGAGGATCAGGTGGAAGCCCTGTGCTGAGGATATGGCAGCATTAAGATCAAAGGAGCTGGGGGCTGACAGCTTCAGGATGCTGCTCTGCCAGCCTGGGCTGCCCACTGCTGAACTTCTATATGAGAGAGAAATCAACTACCTTGTTTAAGTTTCTGCTATTTTGTGTTGTCTGTCATTTGGAACCAGATTCCTATTATCATTCCTATTCCCACAACTTATTCGTAACTGCTGTATACTCAAAATTCAAAAGTATGCATGTGTGTACATTTTGGTGAGACTAGACTACTTGAAGTTAAAGCTCAAAACCAGGCATGAATATTTTGAAGAAGTATGATAAGGAAGGATTTCTCTACCAGTTATTAGAACTTAGTATTACACTGCAGTAATTAAAGTCGTGTGGTAATATTAGCACAAGTTAGGCAAAAAGTCCAAACAGAAGACAGCGTCTAGGAATCAACAGTAAACATGTGGTATATAATATTGGAAGCATTACAAATCCATACTGAATAAATGGTCCTGGGACAACTGGCTATGGATAGGGAGAAGATAAAACTAGACCTTTACTTCACATCACCCACAAAAATAAACACTAAGATTAAAGATTTAAATGTGGAAAGCCAAACTGTGAAAACTTTTTTTTTTTTTTTGAAGAAATAGGAGAATATTTTCGTGTCATTAGGATAGGAAAGAATTTCTTAAACAAAAATATGAAGCATAAATCACAACAAAAAAGGTGGTAAAAAGTACATTACCAGTGAGAACTTTTGTATTAAAAGTTCAATTGGAACTGAATTAAATAAGACAAACTATAGATTGAGAGAAAATGTTTACAACATATAACTGCTATATAATCAAAATTCAAAAGTTACAAATCAATGAGACTTAATAAATCAATGACACTTACTAACTTATAAGACAACACTTATAAATCAATGAGAAAAAAATAAGTGACCCAAAAGAAAAGCAGTTGATGTATATGAATGGTCCATTTACAGAAGGGGAAATCCTGAGTCAAGAAACATATGAAAAGATATTCAATCTCACTAGCGTTAGGGAAAGGTAACAAAAACAACAGTTATTTTGTACCCACAAGACTGGCAAAAATACACAGCCCAACGATAATCAGCGTGGGAATGATGTGAAGGAAATGGGAAGTCTGGTAAGTTGTTGATGAGAGTATAAACTGACACAAACCTTGTGGAGAGCAACGTGTCAAGATCTAGTAAAACTATTCTAGTCTATGATCTGGCAACTTCATCTCCAGGGAGCTGTGAATGCTGAAGGGGTCATGCATGAGGATCTTCTGTGAAGCACTGGTTATAATATTAAGTAAGAAAATGGAAAAAACTCAGTTGTTCCTAAGGAGGGAAATAAATTAATAAGTGGTTCTATTATATAAAAGACCATTATAAAAGCAGTTAGAATAAATGAACTAGATTTACATGGGTAAATCTCAAATAAACAATGTTGAATGAACAAATAAAGTTTTGGTAATTTACGTAAATGGCATTATATATTATCTATATTATTTACATAAATATATACAATTTATGAAAATGGTATATACATTTAAATAATTTACATATATACCATTTACATAAATTGTATGTATTTATGTAAATAATACAGGTAATAGATAATATCATTTACATAAATTAAATACTCAGAACAGAGGGTATACTATTTTAATTTTGTTTTGAGATGGGGGTCTTGCTACATTGTCCAGGCTGGAGTGCAGTAGCTATTCACAGGCACAATCATGGCACACTGCAGTCCTGGACTCCTGGACCCAAGCAATCTTCCCATCTTGGCCTCCTGAGTAGCTGAGACTACAGATGTGCACCACTGTGTCTGGTGTATTTTAACTTTTTTAGATGGATATATGATAATGGTGACTCTGTCCTCCTACCCCCACACCATGGGATATTTGGCAATGTCTGGTCACAGTTTTGTTTATTAAGTAAAGGAGGAGAGGGGGGCAGGATGATGGTGCTGTTGGCATCTGGTAGGTAGAGGCTGGGGATGCTGCCAAACATCCTACAATGTACAGGGCAGCCCCTATAACAACCCTATAACAAAGAATGGTCCGGATCAAAATGTCACTGTTGTCTAGGTCGAGAAACCCTGACAAGTACATATGTAGCAAAGATACAAAAACATGCAAAGGCATACAACACACCAGCTCCAGGACAGTGGAAAGGGAATGAGCTCTGAGTTACATTTCATTTCTTACAACAGAGGGAGAGAATCAAAGAGTAGGCAAAGCAAACAAAACCCCAGTCCCTCTACTGTGATAGTAGAAAAGTGCTTAAAAAGCAGAAAGTTATTGCTCTAGGTTCTAGGATGTTTTGACATGAATCTGCTCTTTACGTAGGGTTAAATATGAGCCTCTATAAACAGGAAATATTTCCTTTACTTTGTCTTCTTCAAAAGCAATAACCACATATTTTAAAAAGGAAGAAGGAAACAGCTTGCAGTTCGAACAGGCGCTTTATGAACTATTTATTATTAGTTTGTAAGATTTCAAATGAAGTAAAAATTCCTCTGTGTTTATATACATCTTTGAATGAATAAATATATATTAATATATATATATATATATATATATATATATATATATATATATACATACATGCATGTCCCAACTGAGGAGCAGTAAAAGTTTCTGACATTTTATTAAGCAGAGGTTCCATGGGATAGAAATCCATGTTCTACAGGTATTGGAAGGTTTCTGGATGGGATGGTCAGGCAGTGTCTACATCAGAGAAGCCAGAAAAGCTCGTGGGAGGCTGACCTCGGGCACGGGAGCATCCACAGGAGGGTGCGAGCCAGGCACCGGTCTCATTCTTGTTCCCGAGGAGCGTACCATCTCCTTGGGGGATGGCAAGATACCCAGAAATAGAAAAGCCAGAACAATGTAAGATGATATATAATTAAGAGGGGAGCTGTGAGGCCTAAATTTTAAAAAATGACTAGAAAAGCTCAGAGTGGACATCAACTCACTGCAGCCAAAGCTCAGGGGTAAGACTTCCAAGAGGATGGGTCTGGGGCTGAATATTAAAGGAGAGTGATTTCAACAATGGAGAAGAGTGCAAGGCATTTTCCCCAAAGTGTTCAAAGACAGGAGCCTAGGTGGGTTTATACCTCAAGGAGCAAGGCAATGTTAAGGAATAATGGCAGATGGACAAAAAGGTAGAGGAAGCTCAGTAAGAACAGTCTCTAGAGCCAGAATACCTGGGCTCAAACCCCAGCTTTGCCTCCTACTGTAGCACCTTAGGTGCATTTTCAAACACTCCCATGACCCTTGGTTTTCTCTCCTGTAAAATGGTAATAATAACTGTACCCACCTCAAATGGTGAGTATGAGAATCAAGAGTTAATTCATGGGAAACATTTAAAATAGAACTTAAAGACTTCTACAAGCTTATTGCAGCTTAGCTATGATTATTCTCATCCTTACTACTTGGCGTTATACTTTATACGGTATTGTTTCTTGTCTTCCCAACTAGACATAGGATCCTGGAGGGCTGTGATGGATGGAAGACCTAAACATATTTCCCACGTGGCCAGTACCACTCTCAGCTCAGTGCAGCCGGAGCTGACTCCTCGTATAAGTTGATGCCCCATAAAAGAGTAAAACGGGGAACAATTACAGAATGGGGCATTATGAATGTGATGCTTCAGAAAAAACAAAGTTAATTCTGAAAGCATCTTCATCTTATTTTAAGATGGTTGGCCACTGGAAACAAATGCACTTTTTCTTCTCTGTCTTTGGTGCTCAGATTTATCAGCATGCCAGGTTTGAAGTGTGAAGCACACAGTAGGGCTACCTCCACTCTCTACAATGTGTGGCAACCCGCGGACCACCACGCAGCAAAGAGTGATTAGTGAAGAGTGACTGTTGATGGATGCTATGCTTGGGCACAGAGAAGGCGAGGCGGAGCCCACACGAGGACTTACTAAGCGTGCTATGGACCAAGGCTTTCAAATGTTTTCCACTTCATGGCACACACAGAAAAAGACAGATTTGTATGGCCCACTGGACAGCCAAAACTGTTTACAGCTGGTCCAGTGGCTTCAGGCCCTTTCCAGCTGCCCCAAGGGAGGACGGGACCAGTATCTCAGCCCATCTATGACCATGACACAGTGGTTGGGAAGCTCTACCCCAAGCCATAAGGAAATACCTATACATTTAGGAAACAAGTTGATTTAATAGGTGCCTCTCACAATGGGGATGCCCTACCATGGAGATCAAGAATAGAAAAAGACTAGACTGTTTTACTTGAATGAGTTAATGTAAAATCAACAAAACTGTCACATCTACTAATGTACCTGGTGATACCTTCAGCAACGAAGGTAGAATGAGAATAAAAACAACCTCCCTGCCTTTTAGAAGTTCATAGTCTGGTATTCTAACCACAAAACAGTTTTTCCTTCTTCTTCCAGGTTATCAAAGCTCCCTCTCTGTTAGATCCAGCCGCTCCTCCTGAGCGCTCTCTGGCCTGACCTCTGGCAGCACCAGGTCCTACTGACCACTCCTCCTTGATGTTCTCTTCCCTGGGCTTCGTGGCAACCCGCTTTCTTTCTAGCCCTCTGACTATGCCTTCTCAGTGTCCTCAGAGTCTCCTCCTCCCACTCTTGTCCTTCAAACATGGATGTTCTTGAAGGTTCCACATGAGCAGTGTTTCTCTCCTCCTTCTGTGTTCTAGGTGCCCCTCCATTCCTAGGGCTTCACGTGGTAGAGACTCCTAAACCCGAACCTCCAACCCAAATGCTGTGTCTCAGAGCCATGTAACCCACTGTCTCCTGGACATACTTTCATCTACATGTTATGGAGACACCTAAGATAGAACACATCCCAAACAAACTCATCTTCAACCCCGTATCTCTTGCTGTGTCCCCTGTCTTGGGGCTTGACATCCACATCCATCCACTGGATAAACCAGATCTCCAGGCTCTGTCAACTGGAACTCCTCCATCTTTGTCTCTCTCCATCCTCACTCTCACTGCCCTGTGTAGATCACAGTCCATGGGAGGGGTGGCTCCAGAGTTATTTCCTAAGATACAAATCTCATCAGTCCTCTACTTAGAAACTCTTTGCTGTCTCCTCATTGCTTTTTTCTTAATTTATAAATATTTCATAACTCATTAACAATCACAAGCCCATTACTTGCTAACATAAATGTAGATTTTTAAAATAAAAAATAACCATGTTTTCCCAAACAGAATTACTGAGAAGAGTGGCACCATTTTCCATTTTTGCAAATCTCTTTAATGTCTGACTTACTAGAAGGTTGCTGGGTTCTCCTACCTGCTTCTGCATTTGATTCTGTTCTATGTTACTCTGGCTTTTGAAGTACACGAAGAAATTCAGCCACATAGATACACAGTTAGAAAAGAAAGGGAGAGTATGGTAGGGGCCTTTTTGGATGACTACAGACATCTTCCCCTTTGATGCTACTCAACGCGACCCTGCTGCTTTCAGAATCCAATGGAAATTTCTTATCTGGGCTTACCAGACTCTTGTCTGCCACTGGCGTCACTTTCTCACCACCCCGCCCTCACATTCTCTACTCCTGCTGGGGAGCCTGCTCTCATGCCTCACTGTCCCGTCCCCAGGGCAGCTCCCAGCACATCCCATTTCACCTGCAGGCCAACTGGCCTGATCTCACAATAGCCTATCAGATCCATGGGGGCTGTGACTCTCCATCTTGTCCTGCTTATAGACCTGGCCTCCTGTACAACCTGGCATATGCAAGTACTCAAGAAACAGTCACTGAATGGTTAACTGAATGAAGAAACATACAGTGAAGCATATGGCTGAGTTAAGGTGTATGCGGTTTTCCTAGCTAAGACTGTAGTTAGTTGGACTATGAAGACCCTGGTGGTAGATTACTAATGAAGGTGGGGCGGAAGGGGTGAAAGGGGTTAAAATAAGAAGGCTCCTAAAGGACATGCCCGATACCTACATTCATCATGGACATAGCACCCTCTTCTATACAAGAACCAGGAGTTACAAAGAAGCAATGCTGGGAAACTGTGGTGAAAACACATATGGCAACTCCTAATATAAGTCAGTTATTTGCAATTCCCTGGACCGCCCCCAAGTGCTCTGTGGAAGCTGCAGCTTTTGGTCTGAGTACGAGTATGCTTACACTTAGTTTCAGTCATTTGCCTTCTGTGCATAGTGTGCTGTCCTGGGCCAGGTAAGGAGGCTGTGACACAGAGAAATGACTAATTTCCTATGGCCCTGAAAGAATCTGACTGAGGTAACAAAACAAATGTACATTAAAAACTAAACAAGAAGCACCTCAGGACTGAACGAAAGGCATCTTGTTAGAACTGCAGTCGCGTGCCGCTTAACAACAGGGCTTCATTCTGAGAAATGCGCTATTAGGTGCCTTTGTTGCTGCGTACTTACAGAAACCTAGATGGATGGCCTACAACACACCAAGGTGGCTTGGTGTAGCCTATGGCAACTAGGCTACAAACCTGCACAGCAAGTCACTGTATCTAAACATAGAAAAGACATAGCAAAAACATGGCACCGTAATCTTATGGGACCACTGTCATACATGCGATCTGTTGCTGACTAAAATGTATTGTTACGTGGTACGTGACTACGATAGTAAGCACAACTACTACAGAGGAAAGAGACACCACAGAGGCTGCTGTCCTCAGCAAAAGCTTTGTGGCAAAACCAAGGAAAAAACCAAAAACAAGAAAACCAAACAAAGCCCACCACCAGCACCACGCACACAGACTGGCAACACATTCACCACTTGGATAAGAGATGGGGGCAACATGAGGCCCAGAATAAATCCTGCTGCATATTTGAAAACCTTGCATCCTTGTTAAAATCTTAAACATATGAACCTTAGAAAACTCAGAAGACTGAATTGAACCCTGTCATGTGAAATGCCGCCTGTTCCCATGTGTCAAGTGCTATACAAACAGTGTACTGTATCTCTCTGTGCTGCTCAGTGGGAGTCTCAGTAGGTATGAACTGGAGGGAAAGGAAGTGATCGCTTCAACAAAATCCCAGGCTAGTTTTGCAGCACTCGGTTTCACTTTTTCTTTGTGGTTTCTCGCAGTGACCAGTGTTGATGGATGAGAGACTTCAAACTGTACTGTTTCTTCTAGGCAGAACAGAAGGCAGTTTCCATGGCAATACAACCAGGAGACACGATACATCCTGTTGCTCAGTTTTGAGAATGTTTCGGTTTGGGGGACAGAAGTTTCCAACCATCAGCTGCCCTCTGACCCGTCTCGTCTTCCTTTGTCTTGCTCTAGTCAGCTGGAGTCTCAAAGGCCTCACACCTTGCCTGTGCATTCCACCCAGGGGCTGAAAGGGTCAGGGCCACATCTGGTGGTCCAGGGACTGATTGGGGGCGGCAGTGAGAAGAGGAGGTGCAAAGACATCCACAGAGCACATCGGGAAGCTCCAGCATAGCCTAGGACGCAACCCAACAGCCCCTGCAAGGAACGCTTCTACTGTGTGCAATCTGACAGAATGTGTCCCAAATCTTGTTTACTTCAGTGACATTGCTTTTCAGAGGCCTGACACACCTAGTGCAGCTGATCTTACTGTGACATAGGTACAATTTTAAAAACAGGATAAATTAGTTTTAACAGCAACTGCAAACCCAAGAGAGTCAGGTTTTCCCCTTTGTTTCAACAAAGCACAGCCCCCGGCCAGTTTTGTCTGGGGAGGCCTGGTGGTAAGGGAAAGGGACTCTGGAGAGAGCTGCGGGACGCACTCGACTTGGCCAGGCACCAGGGTGTCCAATGGGCCTGTGCTGCTGCTGCCCTCCAGGCCTCTGCACAGAGCGGGGTGAGACTCTGGGTGGCTGTGGGCAATGTGTGGCACCAGGCACGCTGCGGGCTGAGCCACAGGCCGACACCTTGGCCCTCGTTTGTTTTGAAAAGGTGACTGATCCATCACTCCTCATAGAATCCTTTCCTCCAGGAACTGTCAGGACTAAAGGTGTCCCAGCCTTTTCCTGTGTTTTGGTTTGGTTTTGGTTTTGGTAAAGAATGAGAACACTCAGGCTGCTCTGTAAGGAGAAGGAGGTGGTGTGAGGGTGGCATAGGGGGACCACCGGCTTTCACAGCCCACAGCCTGGCCACAGGTCAAGGGACACTAGCGCAGGAAAAGCATGCCGAGGCCTTATCTTGTGGCTTCCTCACTCTCTCGACTGAGTGACACACTCGTAAACACTGAACGCAGGTGACGGTAAGGGCCACAAAGCAAGCACTGAGACAGCGACCTTGAAGACATAAGAATGGAAGCGCATCTCTCAGAGTGTGGATTACCCATTTCTGCATCGCATCTTCTGGTTCTCCTTCCTTCATTTCTTTGTCTGCCAAATTAAGGGTCATTTTATTCCTTCCTAACGTTGGTTCTACACACAAATTTTAAGTAAAAGTTAAAAATAAAATTAGTTCTGGTACTTATTACAGTAAATGTTTCGACAGATGCAGAGGTGAAACTCCTTATTAAAAATGAGACTGGGGATTACTCAAGATTTCCCCTCTTCTTACATTTCCTCTGTGGAGAGTTCATCCATTTTCACGTCTTCAGTGACCACCTGAGTCTCATTCCCACATTTGCCTGTTCGCCATCACTGTGGCAAGCAGATGTCCACCACCCAGTTCATGTCTGGACTCGGCTTACCTCTGTCCATCAAACCCAGCCAACGCTCAAGGACTGCTGATTTTCCCCTGGGAGGGGATCTGCCCATTTAGGTCCTTGCTGTTGCACTCCGAGATTACGTCAACAACTTCTTGGATGACATGACTGCCAATAAGATTTCCCCAATCCCATCTGCATGTATGGTCAGTGAGTGTGCACAAGAAGCCCTTTCACAATGAGACTGCCTCAACCAAAAACCCTCATCCTGTCTGAGTATGTCCTGTTTTGCACGCCTGCCCAAACCAGCCCCATCCTAAATTACTTCTCTTCTCTTCTCTCCTCTCCCATGCTCCTTCCACCCCATGTCCCCAACTTGCTGCAACTGTCCCTGCCACCTAAAGTGCCCTCCCTGGTCCCCTGTCTGCACAGGGCACAGCTCCTGTTTCCCATCTGTAACTGGCATCTTTCTCAGCAACCCAAACCCTCTGGCACCCCTGCTCTGCTGATCTTCCACAGAACTCAGCCAAGCCACCAAGTGAACAGAGAATAAAACACTGAGTCTGGGCTTCCCCAGCTGTAAAATGGAAAGTTGGACTAGATACCCTTAAGCTAGTTATGAGCAGTCTCTTCCCAATCATTATATTAAAGAACATCTGGAAAGCCAAACAGTTCTCTCTCAAAAAGGAGCATCAGGCTGCCCACCAGAGCTGCTGTAGGAGGAGCCCCTGGCCAGGTTGATACCCCCATGTCACACTGCTCATGAATGTCATGTGCATGATTGCCTATCTCCAACAAGATATGAGCTCCTTGGGCAACCACCCTGTGAAAGCCACTCCTGTGGACAGTGTCCACACAAGGGAGTAGGTGCAGAGGAGTGAAGGGGGTGTGGTGGCCTGCTCCATCCTAAACCCATGATCTGCCTGCATCCCCTGTGAACAGGCACTGTGGACATGCACACATCTCCATCGCTTAGACAAAATGATTTTTACCAAATCTCAGTATGGCTAATCTATGCTCTAATCTCGGGTGGGAGATCGTGACTCACGACTCTGAAAATTCCTGGCCGCCGCTGCTTCATCCACAAAACCATGTCTGTCGACCACAGCACTGGGTTGCTGACTCTGAACCCTTGAGGGTTGCATGAAATCAAGGCTTCTCGAGGTGCTCAGTTTTCCTGAGATGCTCCTGGGTACTCCAGTGGTCTGTTCTGCATTAAGAGTGTTTTCTGATTTTGAAAATCCATCAGGATGGCTTTTTTTGCGGGGGAGAAAAAAACTTCCCAGAATGATTATGAGCATGATTTTTCTAACATACCCCTGGTTTAACATGATACTGCTCCGGAGTCCATCTCTAAATTCATTCATCCTTTCAAAAAGTAATTAATAAGTCACAAAAGGGAAACCCAGGAAAAGAATTAGGATTGCTGATAACTTTTACATCTTCAAAATGCCAAGCACATCATCATCATTTGCTTGTTTTCTGAAATATCTTGAGACTGTACCACATTCTTCTTTCTCATGAAGACACTAAGGCAGAATGGAAAACAGAAATGATTTTCTCAAGGTCACTTAATGAGTCAGTCTTGGAAAAGGATCACGGTTTAGATTGATCCGATCTTTCTGTTCTGAATTGTGTCAAAAAGAGCAGTATGATCAACTACAAAAGCACTGGAAACAACAGTAGTTTCTGCAAGAAGGTACAGATTGAGATAAACAGCGTAGCTTTAACTTCACTTGAAAATAGAGTTCTTGCATGTAATTTTCATTTAATTTGCAGATTTTTATCAACTAAGCACTAGTAGTTTATTCCACATCTGATGCTATACACATAAACTCTTGAAAGAAAGTCATAAAAGAACTGGCTGTAACTGATTAGATTGCTTTGTTGACAAAGAAGCATAGCAACTTGAAAAGAATCATTTTCAAATCAAATTGCACCAAAAAGTGAAAGAGCATACCCAAAAAGGAAAAGTGCTGAGAAGTGTGCCACGTGCCAGCTTGCTGTCTGTGAGGATGCTCGAGACACCTGAGAATTTGCTCCCTTCGGGTTCCTGGTAGACTCCTTTGCAACACACATGTACCGCCCCTACCCCTGACACAGAGGTGGAGACGGAGGTACAGAGTTTCTGATGGTGCTGCCTCCAGACACGGTTTCTTGACTCTTCCTGGCTGGGCTATGCGTTTCTCCCAGAAGAGCACCCATCACATTTCACTGTAACTGATGCTTTCTACACTAAGCTCAGGGAGAGGAGGGATCGTACTGCCTTGGTCACCGTGGGACTCCCCAGAGCCTGGTCTAGCACATGGTGGGCACTGAGTGTATTCTGTGGAATAGATGGTGATGAAAATGGTAGCACTGATGAGGCCAAGAGGCAACAGGAAGCTGGCCTGATGAAGGGGCAGTGACAGAAACTGGTTTGGTGGGGTGGCACTTGCACACATAAAGCTCTACTAGGCGGATCTTGCTATCCAAACCACAGAGGGAAAATCAACCATACTGTAACATGCGTCAACCTCAGAAACGTGAAGCTAAGCGAAAGAAGCCAATCATAAAGACAAGCTACACAGGCTTCCATTTCTATAAAATATCTAGAATAGGCAAGTCTACAGAGACACAAAGTAGATGAGTGGCTTCCTAGGACTGGGCAGAAGGGAATGACGACTAATGGAGTGCAGTTTCTTTTGGGGTGATGAAAATGTTTTAAAATTGTGTCAGTATTTGCACAACTAAAAAAATACTAAAACCGCTGAACTGTACACTTCAAGGGGATGAGTTACATGGTATGTGAAGTCTATCAGCTGCTAAAATATATATCAAGGACCAGAAAATACTTTTAAAACAATAAAAAAAATTACTGAATTAAAAATGCTGGATTAATGATAGGAACTCTCATGACTGACAAGGCAGATCTGCCTCCTGATGCATATGTCAGATGACACTGAATGACTGTTGCTGGGGGAGGATAAAGAGAGAAACTATTTTCACAGCCACAAAATGTTACCCAGGGAGGGTGTGCAGCTAAACTCACTTTAAACAAATGCTGTGAAAGTAACTGAAATGCATGTGTGAATAACGGTGAGCCGCTCTGTGTGGGTAGCTTCTTTCCTTGCAGGCGAAACACATGGAGGTGATAATCAACCAGGAATGGGGCAGCCCAATGAGATGAGGAAGCAATAAAAAGATGGGCACCGAGGACTCCAGGGCTTTGCTGCCAAATGTCCCACTTGGCTTGTACCAAGCAGGATTCACCCACAGTGGGCTTTATCTTAGTTCTCCTTCTAAAATAGATGGAAACTTTATAGAAATACCTTATGGAAACCTTTAACCCCAAGTTTGTGTTGTGGTACATAACAGCATTCTCATCATCAGGCAAAAGAGAGATGACTGGTTCCCACAGACAACAGATGACCAGAACTAAGAGAACATTCACATTTCCAGGTAAAAGGTTACTTTGAAAGTTGCTGGCTACATAATCTTCTAGGGCAGGGGCTGGTAAAAATTTTTCTGTAAAGGGCCAGACAGTAAACATTTTAGGTTTGGAAGACAAAGAGGCAAGAGATCAAGGATACTATGTAGTTATTTATATAACCATTTAAAATGTAAAAACTGTTCCTAGCTTCAGACTGTACAAAAACAGGTAGCCTGGCCCACAGGCCATAACCTGCTGACCGTTGCTCTAGAGGTTACAAGCTTTTAAGAGTAATAACTATCAAGGTTAGCTCCTAAATCAGACTATCTCTCAAACTTCCTGAGATCCACAAAAAAAGATGCCCAATACTATGATAATAACAAATAACAAGTATCTGTTAGAGCCTCTGGTAGCTAAAGTAATTTTGTGTAATTTTTTTTTATCCCCAATGACAACAGTATTCTACAGACTGTGTACAGATGTCTCTGTCAACCCAGGATTAAGTCCCTAACTGCCCATTCCTGTTCTTTTCATTATGTTATGGTGCTTTCTATGGTGAGCATGGTTCTGAAGAAAAACAGCACTGTTTCTTTCTCTCTACACTCACACACCACTCAACACAACACTTCTGAAAAGAGATGTGCTGGGGATTGCCCCGTACTCCAGGCAGTTCTCCAGTGGACACCAGCAGGGTGTCCTATAGCTTAACTCAATCCCCATACTACCTATCAGAAGATAGCCTCAGACCCCACAGGTTAAGGGCCCAGTCACACAAGACTGCTGCCCTACTTCAGATGGCAATTGCCAGCCCTGACTTGTGGTTCTAACCAACGTGTGATAAATGAAGGTTCCCATAGTCTACTCCTCAGGTTCAACTAATTTGCTAGATGGCTCACAGAACTCAGGGCAACACTACACTGACGTCTACCCATTGATTAGAAAGGATATTACAAGGGATACAGATGAAAAGCCAGATGCAAGAGATGCACAGGTCAAGGCATGGGGCACTGTCTGTGCCCCTCTCTAGCACCCTCTGTACCCTGCTCCAGTACATATGCAGCAATCTGGAAGTTCCCTAAACGCTGTGCTTTGGGGGTTTTATGGAAACTGCATTATGTAGATAAAACTGATTTTATCACTGGCCATTGGTGATCAACTCAACCCCTCTCCCTAATCACAGAGGCTGGGGTGGGGCTGAAAGTCTCAACCCTCTAATCACTTATTGGATCCCCTGGTAACCAGCCCCCCCATCAAAGGCTATCCAGGAGTGCCCGAACATTAGTCATTCATGTGAAAAGACACTTCTCACTGTAGAGATTCCAAGGGCTTTAGGTGCTGTATGCCAGGGGCCAGGGGTAGAGAACAGATATCTCTTTCTTATCACAGCACACAGAGCTTCTTTGCTATGGCCAGTGAAGGGAGGGAGACACGTACTATGGACCTGTGGAGACTGAGGTCACACAGCCACCATCTGAACGTTCATTACTATAGGAAACTCCAGTGATTGAACACAGAGGCTCTATAAAGCCTGCCCTGGTCCTTCAAGGTGATGAGCTGGGCACACTCTGGCTCATCATCACCAATATCTTGAGCACTGTGTGCTCTTCGTCACCATCTTCCACCTGGTCTTCTTCCTCTAGTGTCACTGTTTCTTTTTTTGAGCCATGATTGCATCTTGAACTCCAGGGATCAAGTGATCGTCCCATCTCAGTCTCCTGAGTAGCTGGGACTATAGGTTCTTGCCACCATGCCCAGCTGATTTTTAATTTTTTTTGTAGAGAAGAGGTCTCACTACATTGCCTAGGTTGGTCTCAAATCCCTAGGCTCATGCTATCCTCCTGCCTTAGCCTCTCATAGCGCTGGGATTACATGTATGAGCCACTGTGCCCAGCCTAGTGCCATCTCTTTAAACAATGTTCATATTATGACTAAAGTAAGCTTTCTTAAAAACAAATCTAACTTATTCTGTTGAAAAGGCCTCACTGACCCACCACTTCTGGCAGGATGAAAACAACAGCAATTCTTAGTTTGGTAGAAGACCCCTTTCCTGGCCTCTGCTGTCTTCCCAGCCATGTCCTTCATTGCCTCTTTCTTACGGCAACCTCAATCACAGGTGAATGCAATTCCTTGCAGTCCCCACGGCTGTTTTGAGCCGCTGTGCATTTTTTTCATAAGGTCCCCTGTGACTGAAACACCTGGCCCCCACTGGCCTCAAGATTACCTTCGCTGCCTCCCTTAGGGAGAACTGGCCACATCCACCATTTAGGCCTCAGGGTTCCTTTTTCTCCTCTTTGCACAGACTCCCACAGAACCCTAGTGCCTAGCGGAGCCTCATGTCTCCCCCTTGCTGGTTGCAAACCTCTTGAAGGCGCAGGCACTGTCTTACTTAATCCCTTGGCACTGCATTAGAGCCAAAAGACAAAGAAGTAGTAAAACAGCTCTAGCCCTCCGAGAGCTCCTATTCTACGGGGAATGAATAAAACACAAACCCATGAGAAGTTATATAATGGCGTTGGCAGTGGAAAGACGATCACAGCTGTAAGTAGCAAAATGACTCTGAGACACCACCTGCTTTGGAGCCAGCAGCTCTGATGGCAGAGAAGGGTGAGTCAGCGGGAAACGAGCAACTGAGAGCAGCTCATGTGTGCCCAGCACGGTGTCCCAACGAGTTTACAAAAGAATGGGACATCTGTGGATGCAGAGTGAGATGATAAGTGGGCGTCATAGTCTGCAGTCACACTCTGCAGCCCATTCCATCTTCACTGCCGCAGGCCCATGAGACAAGTCTCTAAAGGCCTTTGGATAGTCAGTGCTGGTGGGAAATATCCAGAAAGGTCTGTAAGAAGTCAAAGCACACTTGATGACTTTATCACATGCCTGTGCTTGATGATGAACGTGGGAACACTGCACCCTGTCTGTCAGCACCTGGGTCTCATGTCCCAGCTGAAGTGAGGTCTGCAGAGCCATCACCCTGGTCACTGTTTTTCAGAGCTGTGGAATGGGAATATGCCACACAGTGGACTAAAAATGCTTCGGTAGGATGAGATCATATTGACACTTGACTGGGTACCAGCGTGACTACAGTGATGTCCCAGAATGAGACCAGCCAGTCAGAACAGAGTGATATTGACCTTCCCCCACTTCCAGCTCATGCAGCGCTTGTCATCCCCATCTCTCCACTGAAACCCCTTTCAAAAGTGAACTCATTCTGCTGAATCCAGTGTTCTTCTTCCAGTCATCATCTTTACCTGGCTTTTTTTGGAAGGTGGGGGTAGTAGCATCTGAATCTGCTACTGAACACCTACTCTTCCTGAAACATTCTACTCTGTAGCCTCCCTGAGTTTTCTCCTTGGTCCATGGGGTTCTTTTTTCTCCTCTTTGTACTCTCTAAACATGAGTCTTGCTTTCCATTGTTCTCTCAGAGTATCTGTAGATCTTTTTTTTTTTTTTTTAAATAGTACCTGGTCTCACTATGTGGCCCAGGCTGGCCTCAAACTCCTGGGCTCAACAGTCGGCCCACCTGGGCTTCCCAAAGTGCTGGGATTATAGGCTTCAGCCAGTGTGCCTGGCCTCTGTAAATGTTTCCAGCTCTGATTATTCATCTGTATTCGGCTTACCTAGTCTTTTTGTATCTATTTACTACGCTCATATTTGCTCTTTAATTCCCTACTATTCAGTTCCCAATAGGTGCCGGGGATTATTCACACACTGGAGATACAGAGAAATCAAGTCTGCTCCATTCTGAGATACACTGGTGAAGACAGCAGTAAATCAGCAGTGAGCACTGGGTTAGCAGGTGCCATGGGAGACACGCAGTGGCTACAGGGGCAGAGAGAACTCCGGAAGCCCACCAGGAAGCTGGGGAGGGCTTCCTAGAGGAGGCGATATTTGTCAGGAATGCTGAGTGAATAGGGCTAGGCATGTGAAGATGTGTATGTGGGAGGGTGGGGGGGGAAAGGGTTGGTACAGAAGTTCATCCTGGGCAGAGAAAAGGGAAGATGTGAAGGCAAGGCCGCGTGAAACAACATGAGCAGTGGTGAACTGAGAGTAAGCCAGTGCAGCATGGCTGGCCTATGGGCTTGCACATGGCAGCAGAAAGGAGATGCAGCCACAGAACAGGCAGGAGCCTTGTGCTGGAACCACTCTGAAAACTATGGAGAGGCCCTGAAGGATGATAGCTTGAATGAAACAATCAGATTTGTGTTTTCACAGAGATCACTGGGGAGGCAGTCAGTGATGGAGATTGGGGAGAAGAGACTACTAAAGAAATCCAGGCAAATGGCGCTATGGTCTCAACTACAGCACTGGAGATGAATGACGGACTTACATCAAGGAGGGTGACTCTTCAGGACTGAACTGGCAGAGAGGGCAGGAAGGACACGGATGCATAAGTGGGAAAGTCTGGGATAAAATCCCAGATTTGGATCTTCTGGTAGACAATGGTGCTTTTCATCAGGTAGGGAGTGAGAAAGGGAAATGAATTTAGCAAAGAAACAGTACACATTGGCAGGGCATGGTGGTTCACACCTGTAATTCCAGCACTTTGGGAGGCTGAGGCGGGTGGATCATGAGGTCAGGAGTTACAGACCAGCCTGGTACATGGTGAAACCCTGTACTAAAAATAAAAATATTAGCCGGACGTGATGGCGAGTGCCTGGGAGGCTGAGGCAGGAGAATTGCTTGAACCAGGGAGGCAGAGGTTGCAGTGAGCCAAGATTGTGCCACTGCACTCCAGCCTGGGCAACAGGGCGAGACTGTCTCAAGAAAAAAAAAAAAAGAAAGAAACCGTACATGTCAAGAGCTGGTGGGACACTGAAGTGGAGAAGCCCTGTAGGCAGTAGGATATTATTTCCATCTGGAGCCCAGGAGAGAGGGAGGTTCACTCTCTAGATCTTGAGGGACTCGTGGGAGCTCATGGGAGCCATGAGCTCAATAAAGCGGTGAGGACAGGGACTGGGTGGGTCCCCCTGGCTGTCCAGCATGAAAAGCTCAGCAGGTGGAGAACCAAGTCTTGGGAAACAACCTATTTAGGGAGCGAACAGAGGAAGGAGAGCTCAATCCAGAGAGCAGCATCAGCCCAGCCAAGGCACTCCTCTGAGAGGTGAGTTTTAGAAACCTCCTATTTGTCTCCTCCTCTGTGGTTTCTCCTTTCCCCTGTCCATTTTACACAGTACAATAAAATGACATTTTCCAAGATAACTGTCCTATCTTTGTTACTGAATAAACCATTTTTCACAGCCAATGTTCAAGCCAAAATCTACTGTCAGGCTTAAACCACCTCCTTCCATTATCAGTTACTATCTCATTTCCCATTTCTCACTACACATGTGCCAACATCTCAATCACAGGACTCCTGGAGGCCTTTCCCTTTTAGGGTCTCATTAGTACCTCCATGCCTCACTCTTGATGGTCCTCTCCTCTGGAATGATGTGCCTTACCCTCTCCACCTATCCAAATCCCACCCATCCTTCTACTTCCTGAAATCTTTCTTGGCAGCATCAGGCCACACCAGGTGCTCTCTCCTGAGATTTTCACTGCCATGGGTGCTTTAGTAAATATTTCATTGTTCTTAGATGTTCACCTATTTCAAGTACAACCACCTGAGCTCCCTGAAGTTGACCACAAACTTACACAGGGAAAGGACATGTTCTTCACCTCTTTTGCGCCCATATAGAAGCCACCAGTATTGGTCAGAGAGCTTCCCAAGCAGTCCAGCTGTGTCCCCAGGGCCTCATGAGAAGCACGTGGCAGGGGTGGCAGTGAGCACCTGCCAGATGGCAACATGGACTATGGCATAAGCAGGCATGAGAAATTTAAAGGAATACACTGAAACAAAACTTGAGTGTTATTTTGGAATACCTGAAATGATAACGTGTAACATACAGCAGTTAGTAACTGAAAACAATGACTTTCTGACTAAATAAACTCTAGATTCTATGAAAAGCATCTGAAAATCACAGTTTTAAAACAAGTAACAGCTGTGCCGGGCGCGATGGCTCAAGCCTGTAATCCCAGCACTTTGGGAGGCCGAGGCGGGTGGATCACCAGGTCAAGAGATCGAGACCATCCTGGTCAACATGGTGAAACCCTGTCTCTACTAAAAACTACAAAAAATTAGCTGGGCATGGTGGCACGTGCCTGTAATCCCAGCTACTCAGGAG
>NW_016107627.1:568135-632743 GCF_001604975.1 Cebus imitator | reverse complement strand
AAAAAAAAAAAAAAAAAAAAAACAACAAATAACAGCTGTATTTTAATGCAGTAACACAGTATGAGATTGCCTACAATAAAAGATACAGGAGCAAACAACAAAAACATATATCTGAAACACATAGAAAATGGAAGCCAAGAGTTCTAACTTTGGGTTAGAAACCTAATTAAACCTGAAGCCTGGTGCTGAGTTTCCTGCCAGCTAAAGTGAAAAGGGGGAAAAAAAAATCACCAAGAAGCTCTCATGTTGGGAGGTATATGAGTGAGGGATCAGAAACAGAGACCTCGGAGTCAGACACAGCTGGTCCCACTCCCAGATCCCTATCAACAGCTGCATGCCCATGGACAAGCAAGCACTTCCCTGAGCCTCCAGGGTCATGAGGGAAAACCTGCATCTCTCTAGGAGCAGGCTGGGCATAAACAAGATAACGTATACTGAGTACTTGCTATGGGGCTGGCACAATAAATGGTGGCGGTCTTTTTACTGATAAAGAGTGAAACATGATAATTCTGCAAGAGAGACAGGACCTAAGCTCTGTAAGAAAAAGGACTGGGGGCTATCTTTCTCACCTCTGGGTCCACAATGTCCAGCCCTGGGCCTCGCATATAATAAGCACTAAGTACTTATTTGTTGGAAAGTAAGTGAAAACAAACTTTTCCCCTGGTATTACATTCCAATACAACTGCACCATGTACAGTACTCGTGCATGCAAACAAACACAGTGGATAATTTCTAGCGGTGGTTTAACAAAAGAGTTCTCTACATGGTGATTTTACTCATGTGAGTAAAATTGAGACACAGTTTGGTGAAGTTCAGCAGGAGGCTAAGTGCCGAGATTTGGGTGTACACATGTGTAGACACTAGAAGAGAACTTAGTAAGCTCAGGAATAAATCAAGAGTTTGGTCTGTGCTGCCCAGCAGACCATTCAACGAAAAAGTCCAGCAAGAGCCCAGGGACTGGTGTCCTGCTCTGGACTTCAGACCTGTTGTGGGAGACCATTCTCTGAAAGTGGAGGAGTCTCACAGCAGTGGGAACAGCCTTAAAGGCCTGTTCAAAGGCCTGTTCAAAGGCCTTAAAGACCTGTTTCACAGGTGCCTAGTGGAAATACATGCTCCAGCAGGGCAGAGGTTTGGGGTCTGTCTTATTCTCTGAGGCCTGGCTACAACTTGGCAGATCCTGTGATGTTCCAAGTATCTGGGGTGGGGAAAGACACTGTGCGAAGCTTATGGCAAGAAAAGGAGAACCATGATGTGGATTCGTGGGGTCCTGGAGTGAGGGCGTGCACACACAGCCAAGAATCTCACATGCATAAACTGCTGCTGCACCACGAAGTGCCTGTCTGTAGAGCATAAAGTGAGCATGTGGTCAGTAGTGGAAACCCACCAAGTTACCAGGCCAGGTGGGCTGACAGAAACCCATATTCAGATGGACAAGGGCATCTGGGATCAGCATGAGTGTGGCCGCAGAAGCAGGCAAGTCAGACCACCCTGGCAGCCATCTCTGCTGCACCACAGCCTCTTCCCAGCAAACACCAAGTGCCACAGCAGGTGGGACCCCCATGACCAAGTGACAAAGGGGAAAATAGCCAAATGTGACTCATGGACAGGCCGGCTTAGGACAGGAGTGGCAGCTGAAGGAAACGACTGCATGATGGCTCGGATCTTGAAAGACAGCAATCAGGGGAACCCCCTAAGGGCAGAGCCTGGGCAGCACATTCAGATATCAGCTCTGTATGGAAAGAGAAGTGGCCTAAGGCAGTCACACATGTGGATCTGCTGGGCAGGGAAGATGACCTGGTCGGCTGGTCAGGGGACTGGAAGGGAGGGAACGAGGAAGATTCAGCTAAAGGAACAGCATCAGGTGTTTTGCAGGTGGTGCCCACCATGGGCATCCACTACAGAAAAGGCACCAAATGGAAGATGGGCAGAATGACTGTGGCTCCATTACCAGATACCTCAGTGCTAGCACATGAACGGATGGCCGTGATGGTGGCATGGGGGTGTGTGTGGGTTCCCCTCGTCTAGGCTGACCTATCTCCTGCCACTGTGGAGCATCCAACCTGGCATCCACAGAGACTCCGTGCACCTGATAACCCATGTCTGCAAGCAGAGCAGTCACTCAGCACCAACAGACAGTACTGAGCCCTTTCCAATCTGAGGGGAGCAGCGTTATAGAACACATTGTCCCCCACCCCTTTCCTTTCCTCTGCCCTAAATTCACACACTGAAGCCCTAACCCTACAATGTGACTGTATTTAAAGGTGGGGACTGTATTTAAAGGTAATTAAGGTTAAATGAGGTCACATGTGTGGGGCTTATCCAACAGGACCAGTCCCCATTTTGGGATAACTCAGAAGGGCTCTTTCAGCTCCACTGTGCTCTGTAAGACCAGTGAGGCTTTTGTTGGAACTGCAGCTGCTCCCTCTGTCCCATCTTGCTGCCTTTGCCAGCCCGTCCCCATAGACACTGATGCTGACAGTGTTCTCTCATAAACTCCATGTATAAAAATCTTCCTGAGGAGGCCAGTCGGAGAAACGCAACTTCTCTGGTTTGCTCATGAACACAAATTCAAAGTTCTCCAATGGGGAATCTCCTCCCAGGTATTTCAAAGGTCCCTCAGACAACATATTTCCCCCAAATCTGCTCTTCTGATACTGGTGAATTGGAACCATCAGTCATCTATCTAAGATTACCTAAGCCAGAAACATCAGAAGCATCCCCTACTTCTCTCTCTCCCTCATAAGCTCTGTGCCTCTACCTCTATACTCAACCACTGCTCAGGTTTTCTGACCTGGATCATTCTGAGTTCTCATACCTTTGAGTTTCTTTGCAGGATCTACCTCCTGCTAAACACAAGGCTTCGTCTGTAGCCTGTGTTCTTCTTGGATGTAGTTCTTCTCTTACAGAACTCATTAGTTCTTTGCTTTCAGCTCTCATCCATACAGAGGTTACTCAATCATCTACATATGTAGCTTCCATATTTCCAAGACAGAGATGTCCATTATCCAGCTTTAAATATACCATGGGCATCTTTATGGCATGTTCCAGAGTCATTCAAATTCAAGCACATCTTTAAGAAACAACTTTTGCTTCTCTCTTTCTCTTGTAGACTCTGCCCCTGATAAGGTGCCCCCTTTTTCCCACCCTGATATAAACTCTGGGATCTGCATCTCCAAGGTGACTCTAATTACCTCAAACCTGATTTCACTTCTCCAAACCACTGTGAGATCTGAAGGCCTACCTGTTGCATCCAATGCTAGTGGTAGACAGAGAGATGGCAGAGATAATTGTATGGTTTACAACTACCCCAGGGGTAAAGAAGGTGGAGGCGAGAAATGGGGAGCCCTGTGAGCTGACTCACAGAAGTGTCCAAGAAAGATCAGGCCTGAGGTTTTAGCCTGACGTGCAGGAACCCTCCTTCCCTCGCACCCTGTGGTAGACAAGTGTAGTATCAGATTGTTTGGATGCAGCAGTATTTGTAGATAAATGTGCAATAGTTCCTGATTATTCATAGCAAGGTTCAGAAAACACAGCATTATTTTTATCTACTTCTTGGTTGTTCCATTGAAAATCTGCTTACCTACATATTCTCTTCATCTCAACTAAGGAAAATCAAGAAGTTTTACATTTGTTCTTCACTCCATAGCATATGATTAGCATTTTAACAGGAAGACACTGTGGCTTTTACAAGATTATGAAAACAGATAAATAGTACAGCTTGTTAACTAGGTTGGTGTTTCTCTAAGAAGTAATGCTTATCTTATATAGCTGGAACAGGAATATTCAGTTTGACCAATCTTTCAGCTGCAATTTATTTTTTTTTAACCTTTTAAAAAAACTAAGACTAGCCACTAACAGAGATCTACATTCTATTTGGAAACATCAAAATCTACTTGCAAGGCACTGGAATAAAATGTAGTCTCTATCTCACATGCAATCACAGAGGAAAGATTTGCTTGGGCCACTGAAAAATTTCTAAGTTTTTAGTAATTATTAGCACTTTTACCTGCTGCTGTCTCTGTCGCCTCCCTTGTGCAAACTGAGAGAACATCAGCTGCCGATCCAGCAGCTCCATCCTCTGCTGTCTCTGGATGTCCAGCGTGGCTCCCATCCCAATTCTGGCTTCGCTGGTGGGTTCTGAAGAAGAGAAGATGGGTTCAAGTGTCCAAGAAAAGAATTTTGCCATCCAGCTGGGGATGCAGAGCACCTGATGCACCTGGAACATTTTGCTGTCGTAGCACAGACCTGAAATCTAAGAGAAAAAAAATCCAGTGTGATCGTCTGAATGTAACATCATTAAAAATATACATACATGACACAAAAATCAGCAGCCTCCAAACGCTGTACATGGTATTTTTCTTAGTCATAGCCGTGTTAGGCGATAAGCAAAATCCTCTTCCACACTGCAGAATACTAAGCAGTACAAATCAACACAAAACTGAGCTTACTCAGTAAAACAAAATTGTTTTTTATTGAATTAGAAGAGCTAGCAAAATTTTAATGATTTAGTATACAAAGTTCTGGTAAAAGATGGTCAGGATACTGTCTTCATTTTTTAAAAGCTGTAAAAGATCTGATTATTGAAACACTTTCACACTATACTGACTTTGTGGTTACTTTTGCTGGCAGATGGCCATCACAGAGACACCAACAGAAAATAATTGCAATGTCTCAGCTGACCCAGTCATGTGACAAATTTATCAGAGAATAAACACAATCTAAAATCTTGGTTTTTATTTACATAGTGTTTTAATCAGTTTTTCAAGTACTGATTTTTTCTAGATATTTAAAATCCTCACCAATATTAGTTAGCAATGAACCATTCCATTTATAAACCAACCTATTCTTTATCTTGAAGGTCATTTATAATGTATGGTTACAGAAGTCTCAAGACTTCCTATGATTTTCTAGCTAAAATGACTATGGCTATTCCTTTGTTAAAAAAAAAAATCGATGTGAATTTGATTCTTGGGACTAGAAGATCAAATTGAACATATGTGACAACTTTTTAATACGAGAAGAGTATACTTCAATGTTTTAATAATAAAATTTAAATTAATGAATCAGGCAAGAATTCTTTGAGACTCTGCTACATACCATATTCTGGGAACTCAGAATACAGCAGAGAACAAGATAAGCAAGGCCCCACTCTCACAGAGCTTATAGCAGTCCATGTGATGTGAAGAACAGGCAGTAATCAAGTCAACACATACAACTAATTCTGGCAAGTTCTGGGAAGGAAATAAAGTGACCTGGAGCACAAACCTTCTCTGAGGGGTGGTAGGGGACGTCAGGGGAGCCCTTGGAGAAAGTGATACTTGAACGAAGATCTTAAGGATGATGCGGTGCCTGTGACTTGATGAAATGGGGAAGGAACATTTCAGGCAGAGAAAGGGCAGATGCTGCACAGCCCGAGCTTGGGAGTGTCTATTAGATATTTTGGCGGGCTACTGAATGGGCAGGTGGCTATGTAATTCCAGAACTCAAGGAAAAGGTGGAGATAAGGATTTCAGTCACTGGATATAAGGCATTTACAGCAACAGGACTAGAAGAGATAACATGGGGTATGGGAGACACAGCAGAAGACAGAACAGGGCTAAGGATCAAACCCAGGAGTGCACAAATATTCTGTGGATAGACAGAGGAGGAAACGCAGTAAGGAAATCGAAGAAGGGGCTGCCAGTGAAGAGAAGGAAAATACAGGAGTTTAGTATCACTGAAGCTGATAAGTGTTTTAAGATAGGGATCGTCAGCTATATCTAATGCAGCTGATAAGTAACATAGAACTAACCACTGGATGTCGCAAATGGGGGTGTTTGATAAACAAGGTGTTTATAAGAACACTTTTGGTACAAAAGACAGACTGTAGTAGGCTGAAGAGTGAATGGTGAACAACTTCTGGTTTCAAATAATTTCTGTGCCTCTTCTCTCAAAAACAGTACAAAGACGACAAAGAAAATGGAAACAGAAACAAACTTTAATGTCACTGAAACCAGAAACTGTAATCCTGAGCCATGCTAATAAAATGGAAAGCTTACTGAGTGATTATAAACCACTCTGCATATGAGAAGCATTAAGTCCAAATGCCTGCAGAGTTCTGTGGGACTCAGACAAGCACAGGGACTAGAGCAAGCTTATCCAACCTGAGGCCTGTGGGCCACATGCGGCCCAGTACAGCTTTGAATGTGGTCCAACACAAACTCGTAAACTTTCTTAAAACATTATGAGGTTAGGCGCAGTGGCTCATGTCTGTAATCCCTGCCCTTTGGGAGGCCAAGATGGGTGGATCACAACGAGGTCTGGAGTTTGAGACCAGCCTGGTCAACATGGTGAAACCCCGTCTCTACTAAAAACACAAAAATTAGCTGGTGTGGTGGCACATGCCTGCAGTCCCAGCTACTTAGGAGGCTGAAGACACAAGAATCGCTTGAACCTGGGAGGTGGAGGTTACAGTGAGTCAAGATCATGCCATTGCACTTCAGCTTCGGTGATAAAGTGAGACTCTGTCTCAAAAAAAAAAAGTTATGAGATTTTTTTCCTATTTTTTTTAAAGCTCATTAGCTATTATTAGTGTTAGTGTATATTATGTGAGGCCCAAGATAATTCTTCTTCCAATGTGTCACAGAGGAGTCAAAAGACTGGACACTCCTGGACTAGAGGGTCTAGGCCATGTGGAAGGAGGAGAGAGGTAGAGGGTTACTTAAGTCTGGGTTAGAGGCACCCCAGTTCATCCCCATGCTCCATGAACCCTTTCTCTCCTCCACAGAGAAAAGGAAAAAGCTCTGCGGGGCATGAACCAAGGAGGGTCTATGTGGGTAGGGAAGGACCAGGCCTCTGCACAGGCAGATTGCGTGCATTTCATGCGGCTATCAGCATAGGGGTTCCAGAAGACAACAGAAGGAATATGAGGGAAAGGATATTACATTTAAAGAGATAAATAGGTGAGAGTTTTCTAGAGTTAATAAAGAATATAAATCCTCAGAATGAAAGTGGAAGAGTCTCTAAAAGGATGCTAAAATGAAATTTACATCTAGCTCCACTGTGGTGAAACAAAAGAAAGAAATCCTTAAAAGCAACCAGGGACAAAATACAGATTGTTTAAAAAGAAAAAATAAACTCTTAGCAAATAACAGCAAAAAAAACTGTAAGATACTTGGGAATAAATCGTGTGTGTGTGTGTGTGTGTGTGTGTGTGTGTGTGTGTGTGTGTATGGCCTTAACAGAAAAAAATGAAAAAGGATAATACGGGATTAAAAAAAAATCCTAGTGATAATAAAGATACCACTTCCATGAATAAGAAGATGCAAAACTGTTAAGATACCAATTTTCATCAAATTAATACATAAATTAAATATTCAAAAAAAAATCTTAACAGGGTGTTTTGTTGGAATGTAAATGCCAGTCCTCAAGTTCATGCTGAATATTTAAGGCTTGCATTTTAAAAACATTATGTTAAGAGAAATCAGCCAGACCCCAAACCTGAAAACATGATTCCACTTCTGTCAACGGGTGAATCTAAACCACACACTAAACAGTAAAACAATACAGCAAAGTGCAAAGATGATGACTATGTGTGCCAGAATGGGTCACAGGAGGGAGGGAGAAGGAAGGGAAAGGGGTCACAGGAGGGAGATGGGAAGGAGAAAGAGAGGTGGGAAGGAAGGGAGCACCGTGGGCTGCAGGGCTGGCCAGGCACAGTCTGCATGGTGGATTATGGGTATATTTGCTTTACAGTGATTTGGCCCAGCTTCGTGACAGCTACAGTTTGTGCTGTGTATCACAATAAAAAGAGCTAAAAAACAAAGAAATAAAAAATCCAGAAAAGCCAAGCAATTTTTTTTTTTTTTTTTTTTTTTTTTTTTTGAGACGGAGTTTCGCTCTTGTTACCCAGGCTGGAGTGCAATGGCGCGATCTCGGCTCACCGCAGCCTCCGCCTCCTGGGTTCAGGCAATTCTCCTGCCTCAGCCTCCTGAGTGGCTGGGATTACAGGCACGCACCACCATGCCCAGCTAATTTTTTGTATCTTTAGTAGAGACGGGGTTTCACCATGTTGACCAGGATGGTCTCGATCTCTTGACCTCGTGATCCACCCGCCTCGGCCTCCCAAAGTGCTGGGATTACAGGCTTGAGCCACCACGCCCGGCCTCAACCCAAGCAATTTTTAAAGAAGCATAAGTCCTATCAGATTTTAAGATATACTACCAAGTTTGGCTAACTAAAACAGCATGGTCTTTATCTAGAGTTATTTAAATAGACCAAGAGAAAAAGAGCCTAGAAATAGGCTCCTCTGTGTAAAGGCACCTGGTATTCAGCAGACATGGGTAGATTGGGAGGAAAGGGGCACACAGGCTACATAGAAGGAAGAGACAGAACAGGGCCTTCCTGACACCAAACATAAACTTGCAATGGAGTAAGTGCTCAAATAGAGTTCACAAAACTGTAAATCTTTCTGCACAAAACACAGAAAGAATACCTTTTTGGCACTGGGGTGGCAAAATATTTTAAAATAAGAAACATAAAGCACAAACTAGAAAAGAAAACACACACTGGTCTGCTTTACAATGTAAAAGCTATAGTATGCCAAAAGCTACCATCAATGAAGTGGAAACACAAGTAAGAAGCCTGAAAAAGGTCTCAGAATTCATACAGCCAAAAAAAGCATCCAGAACATATCAAGAAACCGTAGAAATGTGTAAGAAAAAGATAACCCAGTTTTAAAAGCATACGTAAAGGTAATTTCAGAAGAGAAAACTCAAATGGCTAATAAACTCATGAAAAAATATCTATGTTCACTTGTTTTTAGAGAACTGAAATCTAAAATGAGCAATCTTCAATACAGTAACAACTGGCGAAAATGTAAACGTCTCCTATCATTCAGTTTTATTTCTCTCTTTTTTTTTTTCTTTCCATTTTGTGGAGAATGGGGTGTGGCCATGTTGCCCAGGTAAGTCTTGAACTCCTTGGCTCAAGTGATCCTCCTGCCTCTGTCTCCCTAACTACTGGGATTCTGGTGTGAGGTTTTGCTAAGGATGGAAGGAATTGAGAACTCTCACACAGTCCTGAGGGAAGGTGAAGCTATGGTGCCTCTGGGGAGCGATGTGGCAATACCAAGTAGAGCTGATGTGTACTTTGAGGCACATTTCACTGCAGCCCTGCATGCGGGAGAGAGGAAGCAGAAACAAATCATCCCGAGTAGGGGAACAGCTGCAGAGTGGGGTATTCACACAACACAATACTATACAGCCATCCAGATGAACTCCATGTACTTGTACTGAGTTTAAAGTGGAACGAAAAATACACATAAAACGTATCACATGTTACACTCATCTTCTTGCAAAATTTCAAAAAACAAAATAACAGTTTATGCCATTTGTGGACGCATCTGTCTGCAGTAACTACAGAATCACAGAAAGCAGCATTTGCTACAGAGGGCTGATGGTGGATGGGGTGGGGGGTGAGGGTGACATTCTCTGTAACAAATACATATTTTTTTTTTTTTTTTTTTTTGAGACGGAGTTTTGCCCTTGTTACCCAGGCTGGAGTGCAATGGCGCGATCCCGGCTCACCGCAACCTCCGCCTCCTGGGTTCAGGCAATTCTCCTGCCTCAGCCTCCTGAGTAGCTGGGATTACAGGCACGAACCACCATGCCCAGCTAATTTTTTGTAGTAGTAGAGGTGGGGTTTCACCATGTTGACTAGGATGGTCTCGATCTCTTGACCTCGTGATCCACCCACCTCGGCCTCCCAAAGTGCTGGGATTACAGGCTTGAGCCACCGCGCCCGGCCACAAATACATATTTTTAATGAAGAGAGATATATGAAATCAATATGGCAAAAAAAAAAGTAATGAATTGGAGGCAAGGAAGTAGAAATCCCTTTTCTGAAGATCTGATAGGAAGGAAAACAAAAAATAGGGTGTATATCAGCATAACACTGATTCAGCTGAAGATAGCAAAATGTCATAAACATAACAAATTACTAAAAATATAAGGCAAGTTAGAGCTGTGAGTTCTGAATTAAGTGCAAAATTGAACATTTTTATTTTTTGGTCTCAAAGTATCCAACTGTGATTGTAGATTTGTTCATTGCTCCTATTAGCTGTATTTGGAAGCTGCTCATTTGTGGACACTGTTACTAGGCACACAAACACAACTGACCCTCTCATCATAACAAGTCTTCTGCTGTGTTTTTAGTAATACTCATGAAGAAGTCTACTTTGATTTTAATACAGCCATTTCAGCTTTCTTATGCTTACCATCTCCATCTTCATCCTTTTAATTTCAGGCTTTTTTTGTGTGTTTGTATTTAAAGTGTGTCTTATAAATTGCATATAGCAATTTTTTTCTTTTAAATTAGTCTGACAATCTCTACCTTTTGATTAAAGTGTTTAGCTATTATTCATACTTAATGTATTTGCTTGAATAGCTGGATTTTGCTATTTGGTTTCTGTCTCATCTGTTTTTTACTCTTTATTCCCCTTTTCCTATGTTCTTTTGTGCTATCAAATATTATTTAGCATTTCAGTTTTTTTCTGCTGTATATCACTGTATTTTCCCCCTATTTGCCCTAGAGATTATAATATGCATTCAAAATTTATCAAAATGTATTTAGAGTTAATAATGAATTACTTCAAGTAAAACAGGAGAAGCTTGCAAGAGCCTATAGTAAGTCTTCACTGAACTAACTGATACGTTCTTGGAAACTCCAACTGAAACAAAGTATAATTTTGTCTTCTCAATGCCATAATGAAAAGATGCTGAATGAAATGGTATTATTTGAATGATGTTTTACTTAAAGTTGGAATTTCCAAGAGCCTGCTGACAAGGTTAAGTGAAGACTTGCTATAGTTCTATGTAGGGTCTTCCCATCCACTGCAATACTTCTGTCATGTTACACTCATATACCTTAAAAGCTCAACAATACAATGTTGGTGTTTCTGTGTGGCAGCTCATGCCTGTAATCCCAGCACGTTGGGAGGCTGAAGCAGGAGGGTCACTTGAAGCCAGGAGTTCAAGACCAGCCTAGGCAATAAGCAAGACCCTCATCTCTACAAAAAAATAAGAATAAATAAAAAGAATTAGCTGGGCATGCTGGTGCATGCCTGTAGTCCCAGATACTTGGAAGGCTGATGAGGGAGGATCATTTGAGCCCAGGAGTTCAAGGTTGCCATGAGCTATGATTGCACCACTGCATCCAGCCTGGGTGACAGAGCAAAACCCTGTTGCTATTTTTTTTTAATCATGTTTTTAAAGAACTTAACAAAAATATAATGGACCAGGCGCAGTGGCTCACTCCTGTAATCCCAGCGCTTTGGGAAGCTGAGGCAGGCGGATTACAAGGTCATTACATCGACACCATTCTGGGTAAAACCCTGCCTCTACTAAAAATACAAAAAATTAGCCGGGCATGGTGGCACATGCCTGTGGTCCCAGCTACTTAGGAGGCTGAGGCAGGAGAATCACTTGAACATGGCAGGCAGAGGGTGCAGTGAACCAAGATAGCGCCACTGCACTCCAGGCTGGGCAACAGAGCGAAAGAAAAAAAAAAAAAAAAGAAAATGCATAGTTTTGCCTGCATTTAAGGCGTTCATAATTTGGTAGAAGCTCTTTGTTTATGGGGGGAGGTCACAGACTCCCTTAAGAAACTGAGGAAAGTTAAAGATTTTCACTCTCCTGTCTATGCTTCCCACCCCAACCATGGCAGATGTGAGTATACACTCACCAAATTATGTATCCAATTTCAGCAGGACTATTCTATAAAGAATATGGACACCCCACCCAGTAATAAACAAAAAGAGGACTGCAAATTCTGGCAGGAAAATAGGACTTTTGTGCTCATTTGCTTACATTTCTATCCTCTTTATCTAAATGTAAACTCTGAGCGGGGAGGATTTGGGTTGCTTTTGATCACTACTTGGCCTCTGTACTTAGAACAGTGCCCAGCACATAGCACTCTAAGTATTTCCTGGGTGAATGGTGAATTAACAAATGCTTGACAAAAATAAATATATTATCTTAGATCCTTTCAAAGGAAATTGGAAAGTTATGCACTCTTTTCGGTCATAAGTTTATACTTTCCCATATGATAGAAGATGGAGAGTTCACTTGTCCATGCCACTGGGACACCAGCATGACCTCAAGTTGTCAAATAAAGTGCTACTGCACAATGTTTTAAATTTTCACAAAGGATTACAATTTACAGCACTTAAAACCATATTCTACGGAAAGATGGGACAAAAATAATTACATTAGATTTCACCTAATTACTGCCAAAAGCTGTGAGAGAGCATCAGTTATTATAATACTACCTTACATTTACACATTATTTTCAACTTTAGTTTTCATTATCTCTTCTCTCTCTCTCTCTCTCTCTCTCTCACTCTCTCTCTGTAGAAATGGGTTTCGCCATGTTTCTCAGACTAGTCTCAAACTCCTGGTTTCAAGTGATCCTTCCATCTTGGCTTCCCAAAGTGCTGGGGGTTACAGGTGTGAGCCACCACACCTGACCTAATTTTCATTATATCATAAACACTTTTTTACATTAGGTCTTCTGAATAAGAGAGCTTTCTTGAAATCCATAGACCCTGTGAAAAGCAGGTTTTAAAAAAGACCATATGCTTGGATTTGCGTGTCAGGAGGCCAGAGGGAGCTCTACCAAGGGGGTCTCGAAGGCCTCAGAGCTGGGGAAGCCAAAGAGCAAACGGAGGGGCCACTGAAAAAGAAGGTAGCAGTGGTCAGGCAAGGGGCCAGTGCAGGACGATCAGATAAAGCAAAGAGAAACAAAGAGCACACACCTGGGACGACATGCTTGAGCTGGAGTTCAAGCACTTGGGCAGCAGGAAGCAGGAACCCTGCCTACGAAAGGGGACACAAGGCCACACAACCAGAGAACCCCTGGCCATGTTCAGCTGAGAGTCTAGGCCAAAAACCCACTCCGGGTCAGAGGGAATATCCCCCCATATGCCAACAGCAGAAGCTGTGGCTCTGTAAGTCTAACTGAGAATGTAAGGCAACAGGAGCTTAGTCCACTAATAAACATGGACATCAGTTGTATGTTTCTTCAGATTTTCCAGATGCTTAGTCCTTTTAGGAAGGGAATCATGAAATAATGCTGATCAGGAAAATAATTTAATTTGCTGGGTAGAAAACATGCAAGCCACTCTTGATATAGAGAGTAAACTTCAACTGTCCTCTGGTCCTGTTTAGTACTAGCCTGAAACCACAACAGGCAAAGGTTAGAAACCATGACCTGGCAATGACACGCAGGATTGCTTTCTTTGGCCAACTGTGGCTGAACAAAAACCCACAAGGCAAGCTGCACCAGCTACCCACCCCACATTCAAGAAACCTACCATCTAATGAGACAATAGGATAAACGTAGGGGCTGCTTTCCCAGGGGCATGATATGCCTTTGCACAACAAGATGTAGCCAAAGAAATAATGTCCCCTTGCAACTGAGCCCCAGCACACACTTCATGTGCCCTCAAGGCCTGTGGAAACCAGACCCACCGGAGACCTCACTGATGCATTCCACAAATATTTACTGAATATGTGCCAGCCTGAGTTCTAAACACTGAAACACAGTAGGGAGCAAAACAGAAAAATCCCTGCCCTGATGCATCTTATATTTTCATATTCCTTCTTCTGCACTGAAAATGTTAGATAAAGAATGAGGGAACTTTGCACATTCCCCAATTTATTACCCAAAGAACACTAATGAAAATTAGGGATGCCCAAAGTTATTTCTGCCATTTGTGATAAATTTTGAAAAGATTATTCTTTTCATGACAGAACCACATGCCCTTGGTGGTTATTGAGACTTGCTATTATTCTTTAAGTGAAAAATGATTCAGACTGAACTTCCTATAGCTTTTCTATCTCGTATGAGGGAATAGAAATGATATTAAACTAAAAGATTTTGAGGTACCCAATTAAAACGCTGGATAGCCTTCTGATTCCTGGGAAACTGAATTGGAATAGAGACAGAAATAATTAGGCTAATCACAGATTATTCGTGTCTCACATACTGTCTTAGAAACCTGCTCTAGGCTTTTCCTTTTGGAAAATCATGCATCAGGAAGATTAGATCAACTATGCTAAGTAGAAGACTTCACACAATAGTGGCTTAAATACAAGAGGAGTTAATTTCACCTTCAGGTTTAAAAAGCTCCAACCGTTTTAACTGTAGTCCAGACAGTGGGAAGAAAAAAATAAGAAAGGACAAAAAGGGCAAAAAGCAACTTTAAGGAGCCTTCTCAGAAGTCGCACCAATATGTGTGTTTACAGCTCACTGGCCAGGACGCAAGGACTTAGTCCTGTGGTCAGACTGAGAGGCGAAGGGTACTGAGATATGTGACCTCAGCTGGAGGCACTGCTGGCTTAAATAAAATGAACCTTCCACTATGAAGGAAAAAATACACTGGGAGGCAACTAGAATCTCTAGCACAGGGAGAAAACCATAATCAGGTGCTTATATGTAAACAACAAACACCTTCTAATATCCCTTTTAACAAGGAAACTATCCTTCCTTAAAAATTACATGCACTTTCTTAAATGGATTCAACAAACTAAAAATTAATGAAAATATGGGCTTATTTCAGTTGAAACTCATTTCTTACATTTGATCAAAAATAATAAACTAAAAATGGATGTGAAGATCTACAAGATTTGTGCACTGATAGATACAGCCTCAATGGTGAAAAACTCAATGCTTTCCACCTAAGACCAGGAAGAAAGCAAGGATATCCATTCACCACTTTTATTTAATATTTTATTAGAGGTCTTAACTAATATAATCAAGAAAAAAGGCACAAATTAGGAAAAAAGTAAAACACATAAAACTCATTTCTGGATGACATAGACCATGTATGTTGAAAATTCTAAGGAATCTACAGAAAAGCTACCAGAAATAATAAACACATTTGTAAAGTTGCAGGACACAAGAACAAAATACAGAAATCAACTGTATTTCTATACACTAGCGACAAACAACTGGGAAAAAATTAAAACCAACTCTATTTATAGTAGCATCAAAAAACCAGTATTACTTAGGAATACATCTACTGAAAGATGTACAAGGCCTGTACATTGAAAATTTAAAAATTGCAAAGGGGAATTAAAGAAGAGCTAAATAAATGTAGAGACTTACCATGTTCATGAGTTGGAGGACTAAATATCGTTAAGATTGTTGTATTGGCTGTTGATTACTGAGTAACAAATTACCCAAGACTCAGTGGCTTAAAACAATAAGCATCTATTATCCACAGTTTCTATGGGGCAGGAATGTGGGAGCAGCTTAGCTGAGTGGTTATGGCTCAAGGTCTTGCATGAGGCTGGAGTCAGTCAAGGTGTTAGCCTATCTACTCTCACCTGAAGACCTGACTGGCGCTGGAGGATAACCTTCCAAGGTGGCTCAAAAACACACCTAGTAAGTTAGTGCTGACTGTTGGCAAAAGGCCACGATTGTTGGCCATGTGGACCTCCCATAGGTCTGCTTCAGCGTCCTCATGGCATGGCATATGGGCTCTCCAAGAACAAGTGATCCAGGAGGAGGCAAGATCAAAGTAGTTGTGTCTTTTATGATCTGCTCTTGGGAGTCACATTCCATCCTTTTTGCCACAATCTATTCACTATAAGTCAATCACTAAGTACAGCCTAAATGCTAGCAGAGGAAAAATAAGCTCCAACTCTTGATGTGTAAAATAATCTGTGGAAATATTTAAAAACCATCACCATGGAAATCATTCCCAGGTTGATCTAAAGTTTCAATGCAATCCCAGGCAAAATCTTAACTGTTTTTCTCCCTTTTTGAAGAAATTAGAGGCTGATTTCAGAGTGTTTATTAAAAGTCAATGTCCTAAAATAAGGAGGCCAGTTTTAAAAAAAGAAAAACAAGGTGGGAGGACTTATGTTGCCTGATTTCAAGACTTACCATAAAGCTGTAGTAATCAATGCAGTGTCGTATTGGCATAAGGACAGACATATAGATAACTGGGAAAGAAGAGTCAAGAGATAAACCTACGCTGGTCAACTGAGTTTTGACAAAGGTGGCAAGGTCATGCAATGGAGAAAAGAGTCTTTTCAATTAACTGGTGATGGAACCATTGAGTATCTGTATGGTAAAGAATAAATCTTACCCCTTACCTCACAACAATTACACTCAAACTTCATCACAGACCTAAATATAACAGCAAAAACTATTAAATTCTATAAGAAAATATAGGAGAAAATCTTTGTGACGTTGGATTAGCAAAGATTTCTTAAACAGAACATCAAAAACACAAATTATTTTAAAAATTGGTTAACAATGAATTAATCAAGATTTTTAAAATTTTGCTTTTTGATAACAGATGAGCCACAGATTGGAATATAATTTTCACAAAACATGTCCAACAAAGAGCTTATGTCCAGAATATATAAAGAATTATTCTGACTCAATTAGAAGATAAGTAGCCCAATGAACAAAAGGGATAAAAAATTTGAACAGATACTTCAGAAAAGACATGCAAATGACCACTAAGCACATGAAAAATGCTCAGCATCACTAATCATTAGAGAAATGCAAATTAAAACCACAAGATACCACTACACACCCACCAGAGTGGCTAAAGCTAAAACGACTGACAATACCAAGTATTGACAAGGGTGTAGAGCATCTGGAAGTTTCATACATTGATGGTGGCAATGCACAATGGTAGAGCCACTTTGTAAAATAACATGGGAGTACTTCCTAATGTAAACTATACACTTATCATATGACCCAGCAATTCCATTCCTAAAGAAGGAAAATATATGTCCACACACAAATGTGTACACAGATGTTCATAGCAGCATTATTCACAATAATCCAAACCTGGAAGCAACACAAATGTCCATCAATTGGCGAATGGACAAATTATGATACATCCATATCGTAGATTAATACTTAATCTATCAAATTGTTACTTAATACAATAACAACAATGAAAAATTCATAAAAAATGGTTAATCTCAAAAACATCATGTTCAAATAAAAGAAGTAGAACACAAAATACTTCATATTATACAATACTAAGTATATGAAATTCCAGCAAAGGCAAAACTATAATGACATGAAGATCAGTGGTTACCTGGGGCTGGCAGCTGGATGTGGGGAAAGAGAGCAAGGGGCATGAAGACACTGTTCAGGGTGAGGAGACCGCTTTCCATACTGATTGTGGTGGTGAGTACATGACTGTATATAACTACCAAAGTTCAACGAACTATACACTTAAAATTGGTGAATTTTATTGTATGTAAGTAACACCTTAATAAACAAAAAAAGGGAAAAATAATTTTTTAATAAAAAAGAATGTGAAGATCTAGAAAGACCTAAACATTTATAGACACATAAATCTTTTAAATTTTATAAGAGGTAGGATTTTAGCAGAACAAAAACAAGCTTTTAACAACAAAAAACTTCTGCTACTTTGAAAATCAACATAAACTATTATGAGATCAGCAGCTATCAACATAAACTAACATGAGAAGACCTTTGATAGCATCCTATACTGTTGTTTATGAATAATGAATAAATTCAAAACAACACATGTTAATTTTAGCATAATCCCTTCCCAGAGGCTATCATCAAGATAGAAGAGAAATATCAACACAGTTAGTTCCCAGAGACAAACATTGGACACTTATGTTAAACACACGCAGAGAAACCAAAAACCAAAAAAAAAAAAAACCAAGCTGCACAGTTTAAAGAGATCAAAACTGATGAAAAACTTTCAATTTCTTGATAAAAAGAAAATGTGAAGATCCCATGGGAAAATGTTCTGTGCTACAACGGACATGATAATCTACCAGTAATCTCTGCAATGTAAAAGTATGGGTGTTTCTTGGTAACCTCTTCCTTATCTCCACTTCCTTTTCCTTTAATCAGTAACACTACTAAACCAGCCTAATATATTTTAAATTATCCTTTAAGTTTCCTCTAAACGGTTCTTCAGATTCTTGAGTATGACAATGCAAGAAATACAAGACAATGAGTTTGTTGAAGGTGAGGTTTGAGCTGCATTTCTAATGAAGCATAGAGAGAGGACCAGTTAAATATCTTGATGACTGTCTTTCAGGGCCTCTGGGACTTTAAAAACCTCTTCATGTCCAAGGTTGCCCTCCAGGCTCATGTCTCCACTGCTGATGTATGGGGCCTCATCCTAGTGGTGTGGCTAAGGGAAACTCTAAGAATAGCTCTGTATGTGCATCTTGTAGCTGGAACAAACATGGACGAGAGCCTTGAAATGTGCACTGTAAGGCGCTGGATTCACTGGGCCTGGAGCAGACACCTAGACTTTGTCTTGGCTCTACTACCCATCATTTGTGCAACCTGAACCTCAGCCTCCCTATCTTTAAAATAGGCAATCCAGGTACTCGACCCTATAGAGAATACATCAAGAACGTAAAAAGGTAGTGCATGTTGGAGCTTCCTGACAATCAGGTAGCACAATGTTTTATAGCACCGAAATTATTTTTTGACAATATTAAGTATTTAAATGAAAAAATTATTTTTAGAATGTGTATCAAATAGACATTGTGCTAGGCACTGAAGATTATGAAGAATAACATATAATTCCCAAAAGGACTCTTCTACTACAATTCAATAACAAAAAAATCTAATAACCTCATTTTTAAAATGGGCTAAGGACTTGAATAGACATTTCTCCAAAGAAGACATACAAATGGCCAATAAGTATATGAAAACATGCTCAATGTCAGTAATCACTAGGGAAATGCAAATCAAAACCACAATGTGATATCACCTCACACCTGCTGGGATGGCTACTATACAAAAAAACACCAAAAGACAAGTGTTGGTGAGGATGTGGGGAAACTGGAAAACTTCAGCACAGTTGGCAGAAATGCAAACGATGCAACTATGGAAAACAGTATGGCGGTTCCTCAAAAAATTAAAACTAGAACTAATATGATCTGGCAATCCCACTATTGGGTATATATCCAGGATCTCAAAGAGGTATCGACATTCTCATGTCATCGCAGTGCTAACTGCAATAGCCAAGATGTGGAAACAACCTAAGTGCCCATCAACAGGCAAAGGGATGAAGAAAATATGGTATACGTATACAATGGAATACTACTATTCAGCCTTCAAAAAGGGCATTTTGTAATATGTGACAAAATGGATGAAACATGAGAACCTGTATGCTAAGTGAAACAAGCCAGTCACAGAAAGACAAATGCTGCATGATTCCCCTTATATGAAGCATCTAAGTTAGTCAAATTCACAGAACCGGAGTAGAATGGTGATTGCAAGCGGCTGGGGGCAGAGGGGAAAAGAGAGTTAAAAAACCAACAGGCATAAAGTTTCAGTTAAGCAAGATCGATAAGCTCTACAGATTTGCTGCACAACCCCACATCTATAGTCAACAATTATATATTGTAACTTAAAAAATTTGAGGGGGACTCATAAGTAACTCAGAACTGACTCAGGAAAGGGTTAGGCCAAGACTTAAATGAGTAAGATTTCCTAGAAGGGATACGTGAGTGAAAGAGGGGATATAGTTGGAAGAAACTGCATGTCATTATGCAAAGCTATCTTTTATGAGCATAGACACTAAAGTTACACTACCTGCATTTGAATCCTGTCTCCATTACTTTTCAGCTGGTGTTCTTGGAAAATTACAGTCATGTGTTGCTTAACAATAAGAACATATTTTGAGAAATGTGCCGTTATATGATTTGGTCATTGTGTGAACATTATAGAGTGTACTTACACAAACCTAGATGGGATATATATTTTTATTTATATATATTTTTTTCATACAGAAAACCAGGTGTTCCAGCACCATATCTGAGTATCAGTCATTTCACCTTGATCTGCAGTGCCAACACTGAGTGCCATACACCAGGTTTCTACCTATGCTGCATTAGAATCCGCAGGGCCACCACTGAATACGCACTCTGTTGTTGACCAAAACTTTGTTATGCAGTGCATGACTGTAGTTAACTTTCCTATGCTTCCATTTACTCATCTATAAAATAGGGAGAATAGTCCCTAGTTCCTCAGGTTTTTATGAGGACTAATTAAAATATTTGTAAAGTGCTTAGAAAAGGGTACTATTAGTCAGCTTGTTCTAGGTTATACTGTGGTAACAAATTATCCCAAATTTCAGTAGCTTATAACAAAGATTTATTTCTTGTTCTTGCTACATGTTGGTACAACCCTGTTCCATGCTTCTTCTTCTGGAGTCTGAGGAGCAGCCACTCTCAGGGTCCTGCTTTTCCATGGCAAAAGGGAGAGAGCAAGGGTGGAACCAGGCAGTGGCTCTTGAAGCTCGTGCCTGGATGAAGCATTTGTCACTTCTGCTCATATTTTAGTGGCTAATGTAAGTCAAAAAACAAAACCTGATGTCAACAGGGCACATAGAGGCCCTACAGGGAGGGCTTCGTAGAGACGGCCAGCAAATCCTTTCACTAAATATATTTGAACCAACCAAAATATCAGAACAAAAATTCTACCACAAGTGTCTGGTACCTAGTAAGTGCTGCGTGTTAGTTAAAGAAAAATACATGTTTGCACAATGACACAGAATCCTGAAAGTGGATGTTTGGGAACAGTAAAATACTGAGTGTAGCTAGAGTATATGGGTCACACAGGTGACAGGGGTAGGCAAGGAGGTCACATTTTGAAAGGCTTTGAAAGGAGGCTAGATTTTTGCCTAAAGGTAGGTAATTAAAAAACTTATAGATATTTTTATAAATTTTATAAGGCAATTCTATCAGCCAGCTTTATTAAGACAATGGCATAATTTCGTTTATTCTGCACTGTGCATTTAAAAATTACATGTCTACTGGTCACTACTTCCCTGTGCTAACAACTGCCTAAGACACCATTTGTCAGCCTGGATCTGAGCTGCACTTGCCACAAGGTAGACTATATTAATAGAAGCCTTCTTCCAGTCAGTCCTGGCTCCCTGAGGTTAGGACAGGGAAAGGTGGCATGGAGACAGAGGGAGGAAAAAGGAGAGAAAGGAGGACATATGGATGAGTCACTATGAATGCGAGTGTGTGTGTGTGGTGTACAATGGACAAGTGCTGGGATCATACTTGCTATTGTAATTATAAGGCACCCTCCAAATTTGGACGTTTCCTAAGGACCTGCTACTCGTCTTCTACTTCTACACGTGGTCCTCTCACAAGTCCCACCACTCTCATGGCTTTGGTCAACCTTGTTTTTTTTGGGGGGATTGAAACAGGGTTTCATCATGTTGCCCAGGCTGGTACTGAACTCTTGGGCTCAAACAATCCACCTGCCTCAGCCTCCCAAAGTGCTGGGATTCCAGGCACGAGCCATTGTATCTGGTTAGCCTTCATTTTTCTTTGTAGCTTCTGTCCTCATTTTCAATGAACTACTAGAAAATAATCCAAATCTCTAAAGTAAGTTTAACTGGGAGGCTTGTGCATCAGAGGACTTATCTGACCTGCTACCTACACCTCTTTGATCAATGAAGAAGGAATCTAAGGGAAACAAGATTAAATAGGAGAAAGGAGGCATGGAGAGAAGAGAGAGATGGGCACAAGCAGGCGGCACACAGAGGAATCTGCGCCTACCATCCCTTACCCAGAAGCAGGCCAGGGCCTCAAAACTTAATATAAGGATGCTTACTTTTCCACAGCAGGTTATACTGTTTCCATTTGTTCACAGTTACTTTAAGACAGTGGTGTGGGGTTTGTTTGTTTGTCTTTAAAAGCACTACAGAAGGAAGCGAGAAAGGCAAATCACAGCCCACAAATGAGCTGTCCTGACTGCCTCCAAATGGTTCATTTTCCCTACCCCGTTCTATGATCTGCAAACCCTGATAAGCCTTCTATAATCTTGCACCATCGTAAAGTGTTTCTTCTCGAAGTGCTTTAAAGATCCCCACTGCTTATAGAAAACATTCCAAACTCAGACCACATTCAAAGTCCCAAATCTTTTGGGTGTAACAGATTTTTTTTTTTTTTCCACACTAAGGCTGCTGGATCAGAGATAATCAAAATCTGATATACTGTACGTGACAAGTAACAAACGCAGGAAATGGGTACAGTGAAGGGCCACATTGAAGGGAGAAGTCAGAGGAATCTAGGCCTGTTAATTCACTCTCAAACAGCTTGAAAGAGAGTTAATAATAAATGTGTGAACTGTAAAAAGAAAATCGGCAAAAGAAGGTTCTTTCTATTTTAATCATGCCAGAATCAGATCAGTCCTGAGACCTCAGCTTTTGACAATTAGGGTACATCCCTGTGGTAATGACTCAGTTATGATTCATAAAACTGCAGAAAATGAAGAAGTGCTGGGATGTAGATGGCTCAAAAGCTCTCTGTAGAACCACAGAAAGAATTTAAATGAAGTTCAGTAAGTAAGCAACACTTTCTTTAAGGAAAAGAATGTGTAACAAAGCTAGTGGAATTGTGAATATATAAAGACTGGCTTTAATTTTTGAAGGTCTCTTACCAGACATTAAGAACAGTTGATGCAGTTACTGAAATGTTGAAGTATTTGTTTAAACTGACATATGTCCCTTGGCTATAACAGCTAAGCTTTCCAATTATAATTTTGCAACATTTCATGAAAAGTCGTATTTTAAATAGTAAATGTTTGCATTAAAAGTCAGAAATGTCAAAGGAAGAAAAAGGCAACACAAAAACATTTATCAATGATACACGTGAATAATCTTACAGCAATCTTTAAGTATAAGCGAATCCCCCTCAGCTTTCCTGGGCAGCAGCTGAAGTCTCTGCTGGATCACAAAACACAACTGAGTTGTGACAGTCATCCTCAAGCTCCTGTAAGCTAAAAACTGTCTTCCCTCAACCCAGAAAAATAATCTAGTTATTTTCTGTGATATCACTGAAGACAAAAAGTGGCCTCCTACCTAGTAAAATACTGTATTGACATAATTTATCAACCTACTATTTTAATCAGTGGAATACTTTAAAGTTACATATTCAAAGACATCTATAATTATGCAAGAATAAGGGACACCAAGGAAAGATTAAAAATTAGCCTAGGCCAGGTGCGGTGGTGGCTCACACCTATAATCCAAGCACTTTGGGTGGCCAAGGTGGGCAGATCCCCTGAGGTCTAGAGTTTGAGAGCAGCCTGGCCAACATGGTAAAACCTCATCTCTATCAAAACTACAAAAAAAGTAGCCAGGCATGGTGGTATGCACCTGTAATCCCAGCTACTCAGGAGGCTGAGGCACAAGAATCACTTGAACCTGGGAATTGGTGGTTGCAGTGAGCTGAGATTGCACCAATGCACTCCAGCCTGGGTGACAGAGCAAGACTCTGTGTCAAAAAAAAAANAAAAAAAAAAAAAAAAAAAAGCTAGCCTAAACAAAATAAATCAACCAGTACCTTGCTAAATAAAATAAGCTCAATCCAAAGTTGGCAGCTTTCCAGAAAAGCATGAGGAAAATTTTTGGTTGCTATGATAGCAGATAACAAATTACTTATGTTTCATATAAATACCTTTGTTTAAAAAATACTTTTTCTTAAAAACCATATTAATTGCCAGATTGAAATAAAATAATTGCTTAACAAACACAGCTGTTAAATGAATTAATGGTTTCAATACTAAAATGTGAAATCTCATCAACAGGTTTTGTCACACTCCCCAAAACACTGAAAATCATCTACAATTAAAATTATCTGTGCATTTCTTTTGCATAGTAAGAATTTTATTTTGTTAGTATTTTATTTAGCATAGTATCTCCCCAAAAAGGGAAGTCACTTGATCTACAAAGGAAGAGGAGAAGTCATGTTGAGCAAGAGACATCTGGAACAGGCAAACTGTGGCTCTGTGACTCTCAGGCTTGGATCCTACAGTCAGTGGTGTGTAACTCAAACACTCACAAATAATACTGATACTCTCCTTTACAATCTTCCTTATCTAAAGTATACCATATCATATTAAATATTTTGTAACAAAAAATAATTTTTTAGACAAAGAATGAAAATGTTCCTTGGGTTTAAAACAAGCACCAATATTTATGGTATAGAACCAAGGAAAACTGGCTATGATTCATGAATATTAATTAATTTAAATAGACACAGCTAATTATTTAATTATGGTAGAATAATAATAAAGAACAAGGTTAATATGAAGATTTATCAGATTTTTTGTCATAGTGGAAGGTGGAAGGTTGATAATTTTGGCTGAATCAATTACTATAAAAAGTAGAAATTCAATAGGCTCAGAAATGTTTATTATTAGCAGGGTTCTTTAAAATGCGATATCATCTTTGAATTATATTCCAAACACACTGTAATTCCATTCACCCTTCTGAAACAAGGGATTTTTTTTGTCAAAAATTCTATTTTAAATTTCTGATTCCTTTTACAAAGTTAAAACAGGCACCCCACTACCTGTTAAACATGTATATTGGAAAAGACTATGATCACAACATACAATTTTAGATTTTAAAAAGACTACAAAGAGATGAAAAATGAAACCTCCAATTCTAGAGCACTGAATGTCACACAATGAAACATTCTGAGGAGACAGCAAGCACTTAAAGCCAGGAGTCTAAACAGAGAATAAAGAAAGAAAATGGAATTAAAAAAAAAATTGAGTCATGTATGAGTTACTAAAGAAGACAAATATTGAGAGTAAATGAATTTACAGTAACTAACACAATGAAATCATATACAATAAGGTACTTCAATATTTGAATGCTTTTGGAAAATATTTAAAACAGAACTCAAAACCTTCACTGCTAAGTGAAACAAATATGCCATGGAAGAAATAGCAGATCCTCAGGCAGCTCTCATAATCAAAGCAATGAGCTCTGTCTTTGCTGTTCTCAGGCTCGTTAAATCTCCCTCAGTCACAATGCAGTTCTAGCTGGGTGAGCCTAGACTGGGGGGAGTCTGGCACCTGTATCCCAGAGAATCAGTCTGACACCAGGATGGCCCTACGCCACCACAAGTCTTAAGAATACCAGATGGATGGCTCAGGTGTTTTGAAGATTTCACAATAGGGTTTAGCTCTGTGGTCCTGAAGCCTATCAGGCATCTAAGTAGATGTGAAAATTTTTAGGGAGGAGAAATCAATGTGACTTGGAGCCCTGGAATCTTGGCTGCAAGCATATCAGTGGTGGGGAATGAAGGTGTGAGTTCTAAGGAAAGAATAAGCACAGAAAATAATACAGACAGCTTAAAGGAAGAAGAGAGGTAAGCAGGCTTACAGGATGACACGCTGGCCCCAAATACCAGTCATTCACCTGAGAAACAAGGATGGTGATAATTTACTTGAAATATGTGCAGTGATTATAGCGAAATGTGTATTATTAGAAATCCATTCTGTCATTTTCTTAGTCTTTTCCAAGAAAGAAATTAAAAGTATGCTCTATATCCACTAGTTAAAATTTATTTTTATAAATCTGGAGGTTCAAATTTAAGTCATGGATGAAGAATAAAACTCCACTTCATGCTCTAATTTTTTTTTAAATACCTCATAGAGAACTTAGGACAAATACTTAGTATTAAAATACAGTAGCATGGGCGAGATGAAAAAACTCCAGCACACAGGCTGAGAGTGCTTTGTTCATCCCCTTCTTCCATGATGAGTCTTCAGTCAGGTCCAACCCACCTGACTTTCCAGTTGGCATTATTATTTTCCCTCACGTGACAATGTCTTTTTACAAAACGACCAGAACACCTCTCCTTATTTTTAGTAAGTCCAACTTCTTCATTTTCAGCCTTTTTTTCCTATGATATAAAAAACGACACTGACAAAAAAAATCTAGCTAAAACTTTCATCAAAATTACCTTGAAAACACAAACTGGACTCCCTTGTCTCAGTTTTCCATGTGACTGGCCCTTTTTAATCACTACAGAAGTAGCATCAAGTCAGACCTGCTATGGTTAAAAGAATGTTGAGACAGCTGAATACTGACTCACAGTCTCAATAGGACAATTTTCCTAATTTTTTTATAGGAGAGAGAAAGAATTGGCTGTAAAGGTTTGTCACACTTACAAGTCCACTTATGGCTACAATCCAGATGTAGGAACCAGAGGTGAAAAGCTATAAAAGGAAAAAAAAAAAGGCAATTGAAAATAAAATTCAACTGCCAGTCACAGCATACTTATTTTTACATAACTACAATTATGACAATTTATATAAAGTATTAATTATATATGCCATAATACAGATAAGCAAATGGAAAATTAAACATCAATTCTGTTACTTGTAAGTGAAACTCAAGTGTGATGTTATTTTCAAACTTTAATTGACTTAAAGTAAAATACTACATGTAAAGAAATTATCAGAATTAACAACATACAAAACAGGTAATCACCATCCCACACTTGGCAATGACATGATATTTATGTAAGTAACTTTCTCATTTTAATTTCTTAAATTGTTACCCTAAATTTAGATGAGAAGAACCCCGCCAGCCTCCTTAGCCTAGCATGTCCAATAGTAACTTTCTCAAGTGTTGATATTCTCATTCTAGCTCACCCAAGGAAGAGCAAACTAAATAACATAACAAAGTTAATTAATGGCAAAAGTAATTAGAATTAGATTTCATGAAATCTTTCCTTTTGTTTTCCAAATCGTTTATACCTTAGAGTTGTGCTTGGGGTTAAAAAATAATAATAATTATTATAATGCCTCTGAAAGTGTTCCTGCACCAAATACATGATGTGTGGGTTGTTGTTGGTTAATGTTTAGAATTTCAGATTGGGGGTTTACTGCTTATTGTGGAGAAAAAGGCAGGATACTCAGGCAGGACAGCCCAAGTTCACTGCTGACATTGTGCTAGATGAAAACTTCAAAGTTCTGCACACTTACCAAGGACAAACAGAAAGAAGATAGACACAAAAGGTAAGAGTTGACACACTCAGATAAAAAAGAGGCTGGCAAGCTTTGCTCTAGTGACAGGCTTACTTAGAAATGTGCACTGGCTGCAACTTTCAATCTGATCCTTTGATCTGGCACGGATCCTGTTCAGTGCAAATGACTCTGAATGATAAGGATGAGAACCATGTAGACAAATATTCTGCTGTAGTTTTCTTCTAAAAATAGAAGGAACAACAGACTAGCTAACACTTTCTATGTGTCAGGCATCGCTCTCAAGGCACTGCAGTAAAACCAAATGGTTAAACAATTTGCTGCAGGTCAACAGCTAGCAGGTGGTGGGCTGGAGTATATCCAGGAGGACTGGCTCCACAGCCGTGCTCTCCACTCTTCCACGTCTCATATGCAAGTAAAAAGAGCATATCATTTTGTCAGTAAAAAAATAATTTCCTCTGGGCTCTGAAGTCTTCACTGCTTGTGTGGTCCCCAGTGTGTCTGCTTATGTCTTGACAGTGTCTGTGTGTTTTCTCATGGCCGGGCTCCTTGAGGACAGGGGCTACACTACATCTCACCCAGTGGGTGACACTGATTTAAGTATCGGACAGCTTGAGAGCCCATAACATCATAGCCCATTGCACAGTGCATAGCCCATAACATCATAGCCCATAACATCATGCGCTGTGCAATGGGCTATGATGTTATGGGCTCTCGAGCCACTGGATACTTAAATGAGCCTTAACAAGAGTTTTGGTCTTCCAATTATGATTCAAGTCTTCATTCATTCATTCAACAATGTCCCTGGTTGTAGTGGGAAGAGAAAAAGGCACAGAAACACATGTAAAGGCTTGGAGGGGAGGGAGGTAGGCAGAGAACAGACACTTTAGCAATAAGGAGTTCAGTCACACTCCTTCAAGGTGGGCACAGGTAGGAGTTGACACCAGACAGGCAAGAAGAACCCTGAATGCCATTCATGCTAAGGACCTAGATATTATCAAGGAACCAATGAGGCATCTTTGCCTCTACTTTCTGATCTCAACTTCTCCCTCACAAAGTTACTGGAAATAATACAAAAATATTGGACATTTATATTATTTGGAAAAACTATCTGTGGTAGCTGCATCTACCTTTCTGCTTTTGGCAGAGCTAAGGGGGATCCCTCATGGTGAGCTGTGTAACACTGCGGAAACTGCATTAGAGATTAGGTTGGTGAAAAAGTAATTGCGGTTTTTGCCTTACTTTAGTGGCAAAAACAGCAAATACTTTTGCACCAACCTACTACAATGGCCCTGTGACAAAGGCCATGCTGTGCTTCTTCATCCAACTAGGATCCCCTTTCCCTAAGAGATTAAACACACTACTTATTTTGCTTTATGCCAAACAAAAAAAAAAACCAAGAAATCTCAAAAAATAAACAGTGGTAGGTATAGAGACAAAAATTGTTAATTAATAATAGTAACCAGTTGACTTACGTCTTATTATCTGTTCAGACTACACTAAACACACTACCTTGAAATACTCTATAAGGTAGATATTATCATCCCCACATGACAGATGGGGAAATGGGGGTTCAGGAAAGGTAAGTGACAAAACAAATCATTACCAGACCAAGTCACATAAACCGAAGTCCACTTGGCTCCAAAAACTTTCCACAATGTCACACTGAATTACTACCGCACAATTAATAAAACAGTGTTTTCATTCTCAAAGATTTGGCATAGCTTTAGAGTTGGAAGAACTATACAGCCAACGTGAGGCTCAGAGGGGTCCCATGACTTTACCCAAGTCTCATGGCTGGCGAGAGCCATGCTAGGACTAGAACTTGGGTCTCCTGAGTGAGGTCTGGAGTACTCTTCGCATTCCACATGGCCTCTGTTTTAACAGCTTTAAAAATATTAAATCTGCTATAGCGAATCCTACTTATAAGAATCAAGTGCAGAAATGGGCTATTTGGTTACACGGATATCAGGTAGGATAAGGGGGCGTGTAATGGTACGGGGGTTGAGAGACAGAGAATAAACAGATTTCATGAGAAACGGTTGTAAAAGTGGTAAGAAAACACCCGCCCCAGATGAGCCATTGATAACACATGACAGCAGACTGGAGAAGTGAGAGGAAATGCTAAAGGTTAAAAGGGGAGGGAGGAAGGCATTCTGAAGCGACACTAGTATCCGGTTAGATGTGCGTGGGATAAGGAATGTTATGAGTATTAATCAGTGGATCAAAAGGCCAAGCGACACACGGTGACACAGGAAGCTGTAGAATAAAACGACATCAAAAGCCATGAGAGTAAAAGAAAAGTGACAAGTAGTACGACAGAAAACTGAAAAATCATTCTCCTACCACAGGCCTGGAGCCCAGTAGGGAGCAATTAACATTTGCTAGATTGGCAAAGATAAGCTTTTCAAATTTAAGCTAGACAATAGTACTCTAATGGTCTTAACAGCAAACCATGTAGCAAATGGTGACACTACCATCATGGCTACACAAACATGGAAATAATGAAGCTGACAATGCTTCTTGAAAACTCCAAAGCCTGGCTTGGTAGAGCACACTGAGTTTCTTCTTCAGAGCTTTATTTGTGACACCATATTCGATAAATTAATTTTGACACTGATTTTCTACTTTCTACTTTTTTAGTTCTCACTTGTTTCCACCTCATACTATGATTGTTAGAAAGTATTCACATGCAATTGTACAATGAAATGAAAATATTTTCCACAGATACAAATTTTGGTGAAAGCTCTTATCAGATTTCTAAAGGCTATGAAAGTATTCTAGTACCTTCTATACCTCAATGTTCTTGTTCTGTAACACTTCCTTTAAACATTTGATATAGATCATGAAGCCAAGATTATGGGGGAAGAAAAACCATTGTTTTCAAGGAGATCAAATGAGAAAAAGATGAAAAAAAAAAAAAAAAAAAAAAAAAAAAAAAAAAAAAAAAAAGATGAAAAAAAAAAAAAAAAAAACCAGATCTGGTTAAAGTGAAGTGAACATAAAAACGCATACTGTACCTGTAGTCCCAATATATAAATCAACGTCTTGTTTGTGATGGACAACGGGCCCAGAATTTGTGCCACTTGGACTCTCGGTATGGAGCAGTAAAATGGTACAAACAGCGCAAACACAGGTGCCAGGCTATGCAAACAAATAAAAAAAAAAACACACTATAATAGTGAATTTTAAACACCAATGGCAGATGTATTTTTGATATAACACTGCTTATAATTTTATTTCAGTCTGAAAGCATGGTCTTAAGACATACAAGTTGATTTTCAAATACACATCATGTCCAAAATAGTCTGTACTTATGGAACACTTTATGAAAACTCTAATCATTCTATCCTTATTGACTCTCCCAAAACCACTGCAAAGGAGTGGTTCAGCACCTACTAATTAATTGTGAGAAAAGTGGAGGCTATATTTTCTTCCTAGGTATGACTAAAACCAAATGAGAGAAATGAGACAAACCAAAAGCAGCAAACATTAGAATTCTTCACGGTCAAATCCAAAAGCCCCCCTCTCAGGCCCTGTCTAGTGATCTGTTGCCATGGCACTGGCACGGTTCACCTCTGGCCCTCCTTTCCTCACACTCCTTCCTCCCTCCCTTTGTCTGAAACCCAGTCGTTGTCCAATGATTTCTTACACAACTGGCTTCTCCACGGTTCCCTTATAGCCTTTTCTTCTTGTTCTATCATCTCCTCAGACAATCTCAATCCTTTCTATGGCTTGGGCCAAGAAAATGAAGTGAGACCTAAAACTATCTGCCCACCCCTCATCCTGGTTCTGAACATCAATTTGCCATCTTCACCTTGACATATTCAAAAGTCTTAGGTGTCTTTCTACTTACAGTCTTGCTTCTCTCTAATCCATCTCTTACCATTGTTTTTCTCTTCCTAAAACACAACTCTGATCACATCACTCTCTTGCTTAAAAACCCTTCCTTCCATGGGCTCCAGTATCCAAAGATAAAATGCTTCATAAGGATGAGATGGCAAAGCTCCCCAGTTCGCTCTTATCACTGCAGATTGCCACCACTGTCCTCCTCTCTGCCTCCGCTCATCTGGCTCATCACACACAAGGCCCTCTCACACATGCACACAGCTGCTCTCTGAACATACTGGCTGCTTAGACTCTCCACTGACATAGGTTCTGCTTTCCACTTTCCTGCCTAGGAAATTCAGCTTGTGCAACACTGCTCAGCAATTCCCATAAGACTTCTCTGACTCTTCCTGGTAGCTGGTGGCTCTCCTTATGGCCCCCAAGCTGTCAGTTTCACCATTTCAATGAATCAGTGAATCAAATGTATGCTGATGATGTCAAGGGAGAATGCCCAGCTCAGGAGCTACAACTATATCCAAGAGAAAGAAGCAGTCCCTGATCTCAAGGAACTCATTACAGAGCTGAAGTCTTACATCCTACAAGTGCTGGGCAGGTAATATGAATGAGTAGAGTGCTTTGGGCACATACTTGCACCCATTTTTCATTAAACACTTGGCTTAATTACTTAGTCTATGTTTTATTTTCCCAGTTTTGGGGAAATGGTACCAGAAAAAAAGAATTATTTCATTATCACAAGAAAAATGCAAAAAATATGTTTCACTTCTACAAAGAACTGTCCTCAGTGCCATTTTTGTGGAAACATAGGAAGGACCCTCCTGGCCTCTTGTGCAATTTCTCATCATTGACAGAGACTATCTTATTTTTTAAAATACACTGTCCTCTCAATTCTATTATTAAAAACAAAACCAAATCAAAATATAACACACACAAAACAAACGTGATAAATGGCAGCCCCATCAACAGCTATCAACACAAAAGCAGCAAATGCTAGAACTGCAGCCAGTAAGGCCTAAGTGTACCTTACTTAGTACGCAGGTACTGTGTCAGGACTGGGGACAAAGAGATGCCAGATACACCTGGCTGGCTGTCCAGTGAGAAGGATGGCAGGGACTGGGTAGCAGAAGGAGGTGGATGGCACAGTGGGCTCCTACCCCCACTTGCCCAGCCTAGAATTCCTCGATTATCAGGCCTTCCTCCCAGGCTAAGCACCTCAGTGTAGGGAAGAAGAGGCAGTGCTGGTTCTCCTAGCACCTGGCACAGTGCTTGGCACAGTTCAGGAGCTCACTACATTTGGGGCAACAAAATAATCCTTATTCTAGAACAACTGTATGACTCACATTTGAATTAACAATATAGCATTCTCAAAAACCTCCCATTAGATTATTAATTCTGAGAGAAAGCATCATATTTTATCTAGCTTTGCCTAACAGGCATTCTTATACATGATCCATATTCAGTATTGGTTGGATTTTTTAAAAAATTAACAAAGCAGTTTTTAAACACTATACAAAAGAATTGCTTTTATCCAATTCTAAAACCAAACACAATTGATTAAAATAGTTAGGCCTTCTTTTCATGGAAAAGTATGAGTTAGTCGCTCCTGGGCATAAATCCTCCAACACCTCCCCACCTACAGTCATGACAAAGACGTCCTAGGCCCTGTGTCTCATCCCCATCCTGACCCTGTGCTCCACAAGACAGCACCTTCTCAGAGAAGCCCTCCCTGACTGACCAATTTAACCTGCACCTCCCGCCCTCACAGCCTTCCCCCTCTGTATTCTCTACTCTCTTCCAGACTCTTCCCCCACAGCACTTATAACCTTCTCAGCACTGCCTGACTTGTCTATTGTCTATCTCAAAAACAGAATGGAAGCTTCACACAGACAGGGATTTTGGTCTGTTTTGTTTGCTGTTTTATCCCCACTGTCTAGAACTGTGCCTGGCATAAAGTAGGTTTCAGTAAGTATTTGCAGAAGAAATGAATTTTCCTTTAAAACAGCAAAACCATACAGCAGAACTTAACTCGCCTTTTGTTTTAAAAAGTCCCCTTCCTTTTTATCATTTTTAATGGGATTAAAACATATGGTTTCATATGCAGCTCAAAATATGGCCTGCTGGTCTCTTGGTGATTATAAAACCCTATTTGGGTAGCCAATTGCACTGAAGGTCTCTTACCACAGAACATATCCTTTGAGGTGCTTAATTCACAGAAGTTCTTCTGTTTACATTTAATAATCAAGTGCAAATAGTGATGTTATAACTAAAAAACCTAAAGCAGAGTTCTTGTTTGAGGTTACATTTCAATGTAAACTAAAAAAACACTGGCAGAAATTTTAATGACCACAGTTTATATTTCACATACCAACAGACATTTAAAAATTCCTTAAAAATTATTAATCACTATGTATTCTTAAATGATGACTAAATACTAGGCCACATTTACACATTTCAGACCAAAATTATATGGGCTGTTCTGGAGAAATTTTCCATTGCTATTTCTATACACACAGACTTCACAAAATACCATAATGTTATTAGTCACTGACCAGTCTTTTTCTTTTCCTTATTTTATGAAAACATCTGTTCTCTATACTTTTTCATACTGTGAAGAGCTACCTTCTGGAAGCCCTTTCTGACTTAAACAGATGAGGCTGGTTAGTACAGAAAAAAAAAGGAAGTTAAAAAAAGAAAGCAAATTATAAACATTTCAGCCATCCTTTCTTTTTTTCTGTTTTTGTTTGTTTGTTTGTTTGTTTTTTGTGTTTTTTTTTGAGACAGGGTTATCTGTCTGTCACCCAGGCTGGAGTAGAGTGAAGTGGTGTAATCACGGCTCACTGTGGCCTCAAATTCCTAGGCTCAAGCAATCTTCCCACCTCAGCCTCTAGAGTAAACTGGCATTACAGATGTGTACCACCACACCTGGCTAATTTTTAAACTTTTTTTTAGAGACAGGGTCTCACTGTGTTGCCCACACTGGTCTCAGACTCCTGGCATCAGGCTATCCTCCTGCCTCAGCCTTCTGAGTTGCTGGGATTACAGGTGTGAGCCACTGCTCATTCATCCTTTGATATCACTAATATTTACTAAGCATCTACTGCTATATATTCATGATTGCACTCAATAGAAAAAATAAAACAACAAAGACACCTTGTTCAGGTTGCAAATGTCCACTTCACTTCTATAGAAAAGGTCGCTTGACACGGTGGCTCACACCTGTAATCCTAGCAACTTTGGGAAGCCAAGGCAGGTAGATGGCTTGAGCTCAGGGGTTCAAGACCAGCCTAGGCAACATAATGAAACCTTTTTTCCACAAAAGTACAAAAATTAGGTGGGCGTGGTGGTGTGTGCCTATAGTCCCAGCTACTCAGGAGGCTGAGGTGGGAGGATCACTTAAGCCCAGGAGGCTGCAGTGAGCCAAGATCGTGCCACTGCGCTCTTGCCTGGGCAACAGAGTGAGGCTCCTGTCTCAAACAAAAAACAAACAACAACAACAACAACAACAAAATGTTCCTCTGTACTCTCAGGACTTGAAAGGTTAGAAGAACCTAACGACATATGTAGGAGGCGAAAGCTACTTGACTATTTTTACAGAAACCTGAAGCAGAAAGGCCTCTGAGGTCACAGAGTTACATATTCCTACCAAATGATTCAATTCTGTCCACATCATCCCTCAAAATCATCATCAAGTTTACACAAGCATCTAGATAAGAAACAGCATACTCCATTTTTAAAAATAATCCCAACTTTTAGGAATGACTGTCATTTAGTTTTGATCTGAAAACTATCTCCAGTAACTTCTTACTGGCCCTCCTGCTCTTCTCTGGAGTTAGGAAGACTGACATAAGCAATTTAAACACTTCTCTATGACAGTTTACACACACATGAGGATAATGACCCTATGACTGCAAAGCCTACACATCCCCAGCTTATTTAATCAGTTCTCCTAAAAGCTGCTATCCAGGCTCCTCACTGCCACAGGTGCAATCTACCTCATCTATGCCTTTTGTAAAATGCAGCACCCAGAACTGGCTGGGAATGGCCAGATCAGTCCTGGCTAAATGTAAACATCACCTATCCTGATCTGAGCGCTACATATTTGGTAATTTAGCCTACAAATAAACTGCATTTTGACAGATACGTTACGCTGATTAAACTGAGTCAACTAAAACTATAGGGTGAAAGGCAAACGTCTCTTTCATCCTGCACTGAAGAGGCTGGATTTTAACTATAATGGGCCTCCCTTCAACTGTTCCCCTGTTATTCATATGCTCACATAGTCACTGACTCAGGCAGCCTCTTGACTGAAAATGGCGACTAATCCTGTCCACTCCACATCCTGGACTGCCATTCTTCCCCAGACCACAGAAACCTGTTTCTTTCCCATAAGCTGTGGATTAAGGCGGAATGCATAAACTACTTCCTGATAGCAAGTTTCCAGGTAAAAAGCACTGTCACCGTTGGCACTGTTTTCCTTAAAACATTTAAAAATCCATACTTTTACCTAGAATGTCAATATAAAATCATCAGTAACTATGGTCCATTTTTAGGGTTAAGGTTTATTGCTTCAGTCTCTTTCAAACAATTTTTGATACTTAAACCTTTACAGAAAAATTTATAAAGTTCCACATATATCAACAATTCATAAATTCCAAGGGGCTTTTGGATAGTCATTTTTTTTTATCACTATAAAAATTTCACTTCCCATTTAAAAAAAGTGCACACACTTACACGAGGCTAACTGCTCATTACATGCTCAGTCACAGGGTGACAGAAAAAAAAGTCACCACCATAAAAGGATGTCTGCCTAGCCACTCTTAAAACAACATGCCACGGTTAACTTACTTCAGTTTGGACAAGTACTGACAGCGACTACACAGAGACCAAAACGAGTCACTGATACGTAAGTACTAGATCTTTTGCTCTTTCAACAAATTTTTTAAAGAAAAACTTGAAAAGCCTAATTTTAAGGTAAAAGGTAAAAAGGAAAAGAATCTATTTAAGAATAAGCTATCATCACTTCTAACAAATATTATACTGATAAGTTTACAGTCTCTGCTGACTGGTAGGTCTAGTTAGTTCTTATAAAGCTGAGTGAAAGTGATAGGTCCCACCAGCAATATCTTTGTTAAAAAATAGAGATTACTTTGTGTACTTCTGTGTAAACTCACAATGACAAAAAACAATATCAAGCAAAAATATGCAAATAATGCCAATATTTTAGGGTAACTTAATATGAAGGAAAAGGAACAAAGTTATTTTAATATAGAGTATTCCTACACTACAGGAATTATTAGATATTTCTCAGGATAGAATCTCAGTGGTAGAATTCCTAGGAAAAAGAGTATGTTTTCTAAAGCTTTAGATATAAAATGGTACTTTTTAGTTTACAAAAACATTTTACCAATTTATTCTCCCACCACCAAAGAGTACCAATCTTTGCTTTTTAAATGCTAAGTCCTACTAATTAGATAAGTGAAAAAAAAAAGTCTGCAAATAAGACTAAACATATCTTTTCTAGAAGTTCCATGTGCCTGGGGAAGAAATCACAATGAATTTTGTGCAGTGATTTGGCAATATTTATGTCCAGGTTGGGAATGTTGGTACACACAGAAACTCTTGGCAAAATAGAAGCTGTGAAGAGACTTCCTTTAAAGGGTGGTGAGGGTTGTGCATGTGTGTATTTGTGTGTGTGTATTGGGGGGGTTTAGTATTTTGGTTTTTTTAGTGTCACTCTGAGTACAATGTAGTGTAGTAAGAACAAGGGCTCTGAAATCAGGCTCAAATGTAATTTACAAGCTGGGTAGTCCTCATACAAGTTACCTGATATCTCTGGCTTCAGCTGCTTTACCTGTAAAATGGGGAGTATTATAATTGCCAAGTCCTACCAATATTGCCTCTCATTATAAGTGTTAAAAAACTGTCTCTTATCATTCCTCTCCCATTTCTCTGGCCACTAATGTACCAGAGGGTGAATCCAACAGATATGTTATAGATATTTTACATAAAGACCCTGAATCTGGCCGGGCGCAGTGGCTCACGCCTGTAATTCCAGCACTTTGAGCTGAGGCGGGAGAATCACCTGAGGTCAGGAGTTCGAGACCAGCCTGCCAAACATGGTGAAACCCCATCTCTACTAAAAATATAAAAATTAGCCAGGCATGATGGCACTCGCCTATAATCCCAGCTACTCGAGAGGCTGAGACAGAAGAATCTCTCGAACCTGGGAGATGGAGATTGCAGTTAGCCAAGATTGCACCATTGCACTCCAGCCTGGGCAACACAGTGAGACTCTGTCTAAATAAATAAATAAAGGCCCTTTGTCTATGGATGATCACACATCTAACTGTGCTTACTGGTGGGACTCCACATTTCTTGTATTTTAGCATGTTTTCTCTCTAGGGGTTCACTGTACTTTTTGGACTAAAACTGCAAAGAATACGCTGCTCCACAAAGTATTCACTCACATGTTTATGTATCACGTCAGTGACAATGGTGATGATCTCTTGCATAAATTACCTTTATCTGGCTTCCTAGAGATTATTAGTACCATGACCAGTCACTTAATGGAATAAATATTAACTCAGGTTGCTATATGACTTTATTTATTTACTTATTCTATAGATATTTACTAGATACTTACTGTAGGTTGGTTCTGTAGCATTCTATAGGATAAAATGTTGGATGAGATCAAGTCTTCATCCTTAAGAAGCTTACATTTAAAGGAGCTTCCCACCTAATAAAGGCATTTACAGGGATACTTTTTCTCTGCTATGGTTAAGGCCTGTTAGAGTCGGGAGGCAGCCCTGGAACGTGGCCTGTGTGGAGGATGCGTGATATCCTCCGGTCTGGGGAGTTGATCACCTTCCCAAGAAGTCTGGGCATCATATAAATGAGATAACACATGTGAGAATTCTCTGAAAGCTGTGAAAGTAACACAGATTCCTGTGGTGTTTTGGAAGCCCAAAGAGAAGAATACAAATATTTTGTTAAATCTCTGCAAATATCTGAAAAGTAGTTTAAAAATTCAATTAACAGCATAAAAGCCTCTTCTAGATATTCACCATCTATTTTTCAATTGAAATTTCAGTCTAATTGTTTTATTATTAAATATTTTTAAAATAGTAAAATCTAAATCCATTTATAAAACCTTTACTTACTTTAAAATATGCTACACATAAATTAATAAACTCCTTCATTTGAATCAACATCTCTTCTCCCCTGCGCCCATTCCCTTCCCTTCCCACAGCTCTCCTAGTCTCTCTTGCTCAGATAGCATGAGTTAGTGTACGTTAAAGTTTTGAGATGCCTTCCTATTTTACTTGTTCTCTACCCATAATATCAGATCATGTTGGAAATAGGAGCTAGAGATAAAATGTACTGTACTGAATGCGACTTCTTAAGCCAAACTGCCTGGTTCTGAATCCTAACACTTAACAGCTAGGTCTTTAGTCACTAAAGTGCCCTGGTGCCTCCATTTCACCATCTGTAAATGGACTTGTGAAAGTTCTGAGAGGATTCAATGAGGAAACACATTAATTAGAGTGCCCAGGGCAGTAGCTGGAACACAATCTGTGCTTAGCAATTTTTGTGATTATTATTCATCAAAGAGTGTAATAAAGAACCTTTCTTTGAGGACTAAGAAAGCTAGAATGTTGCTATTCTTTAACTAAGGGATATTTATTGAATATCAATTACATACTACCTAGAGATACAAGAAATTAACACCACAGGGTCCCCACTCAGAGTACTTCACAGGCACATGGGAGGCAGGGAAGAAAATCAATGATACAGACACTATGACAGAGCACAGTGCCTTCACAAATACACCCACACTGCCTTTCAGAAGATGGAGAACAGGAAAGCACGTGGGACACTTGGAACTAGGCCTCGAAGGAAAATAGAAGCTGAGGATACAGAACAGGGGCTGGGGGACATCAGACAGAGGGAAGAGTGTCATTGGGCAGAGTTGTTAGGGAACACGGAACACCCAAAGGTTACAAGTGATTTTGTAGGGCTGGAACCAGGGCATGATCAGAGGGAAGCCGGCCAGCAACCCCATTGAAGAAGGAATGGAGCCTCAGATCATGAAGGAACTTGTGAGTCATGACACAGAGCCTGTGGTTTGCCTGGGGTTGGATGGGCCTCGTTTGAGAGCCTGGTGGGAAGCTGCTGCAGTGGCTGCGGGCAGAACGGCGGGAATGGCACACAAGCAGACAGACACGGATGTGCGGCAGAGCACAGGCTGAGGCACAGGGACTGCTCACTGACCAGAGGCAGCAGGTGAGGGAGAACATGGAGTCCTGGACGCCTTCATGACCCCTGTGCCATGGGCACCCCAGTAAGATCCCTGAGCGAATGACTGAGTTGACCTGGAATTTGGTTTACCCAGTTCCTCTCTAATTTCCATGCAATAATAGAGACAAAAACGAGATCGAAACTCCTTGAACTTGAAAGAGAAAAGGTACACATTATTTCCAGAAACATTCAGGACTCAGAGAAGAAATATTATAAAGACATGGAGCTTCATTATAAAGAGCCGTTTTATATTATGCAGTTAGTTTTCCCACATGTTGGATCCTACAAATCATGCCAGATAGAAACACAGAATATCTTTCTTACGCTAAAATTTCTTACACTAAAAGAATATCTTTCTTATACTTTCTTATACTTTCAATACTAAAATGAGTATTGTGGTGGGATTCTTAGTTTCTTAGTTCTCTAAAAATATGTCATCTTCATCTTCAATAACTTCCATATTTTTCAATATTAAAGCTGCCAAAAGCCACACAGGGAATAAGTGACCAGTGAAAGGTGAACGAAAAATAACTGGAATATGTGAAACCCCAAATGTGCAAGTGGGTGTTCAACGAAAGAATTCCCATGCTCATGCACCATTCCATCATTTCCAAGGAATGCGTCTAGGGAGCTGAAGTGGGTTTTCACTGCCTGCCCACTGGGTTCAGGACACATATAAAGCACAAAGAAGAAATGGCAGACTGCTAAATACTTTTTCTGTCTTGAAGAAGTTTCTCTGTCTTTTTCTGTCTTGAAGAAGTTCTCTGTACTTGGTCCTGTGAATGGCCTGTTGCAGACCTATTGGGAGCTGGTCTGATCTAGGCTATGCAATGGAGTTGGCAGGCCAGTCATAGAGCTCCTCAGTAAGGCTGTCCCGACTAAGCCCCTCAGCTAGTCATGCTCCATTAAGCCAGAAAGCAAGTCCCCCAGGGGGCAGGGGAGGTCCCCAAACAGAGAGACCACAGTCAATTCTATGCTGATTATCATCACTCTGGTATGCGTGATTTTTTAAAAGGATATAGGGAATATCGATCTCAAACAATGAATCTTGGACAACAATCTCCTTCCAAACAATGAATCATGGACACAGACACAGCTATCAATTTAGGAATCAAAGTTGGCTGGGAAAAAGTCACCTTACAGTGTACAAAGAGTTAACCAGGCCACAGAGGCATGTACTGACTACTGTGGTAGTTGGTTAGCAGTGTATTATTTAATAGAGTGGACTACCTGGCTACCAGTGAAGCACGGAGGGCTGTGACTGTGCTGGTCACAGCTCCACAGCAGCACAAGCTCCTCTTGCACACCAGGAATGCACGTTTCCCACTGTCCATTTTACAGGCAAATGGCACCACAATACCTCAGATGACAGCTGTTTAGTCAACTAAAAAGGAGGTGAGGAAAATCACTAGGTGAATGCTAGGACCCAGTATGTGTGACACTGGGCCAAATTTAGATGTCCCTGTTTGAATAAGGAGGCATTTTCTAATAATTGCCAAATACTTATAAAACCAGGTAACCAGAGGAGGAAGTAATGAATTAGTTCTTTCTTCCCTGGAGCAGGTTTATTCTCAAGGGAGCTGAAACAGCCCCAGCGCCTGCCGTCCTGATACGTCTGTGCTTGTCTTTATTTCCTCGGTAGAACCATATCCTTGTAATTTCAATTAACCCTGAGCTTTCACCTTCCCCTTCTTTTCTAATGATTTTATTTCTCCCTGCTCCAGAAATGTTTCCTCAGTCTTAACCTTTCCTCAAAGTGGCCAAAGGACAGTGTATCAGAGAAAGAATCAGTTCAAACAGCACTCATCATTTAACAATATACATACATACATATTTAGTATCTGTGTGGCCCCACCTGGGTGGCTCCCCTGGCTGTTTTCGAAAGTGAGCTTCTGGAAGTTCCTCTTTGGTACATCCACTGTGGGCACTTTGATTCAGGTCACCTCTCTGTATAAGCTGGGCTTAGAGCAGATTTGACCTACAGAGAAGTCACCTCCAATTGATGATCATCTCAGCACAACTTGACCCATTCTAGTAATTGCTAGTGGCTACATTTAAACAGAATTCCTAAGTTAGCCCCTTTTCATTCAAGGTGTTGATGATTATTAAAATAAATGACTATTAGGGGGCAAAGGTGACATTTCAGCAAAAAACAAAAGCTATTATTTTAGCACCAACTAAATCCCTGAATATGGCATAGGTTTTGTTCTGTTTCTGTCCAAATTAAAGGCTGAGAAAACACTTTAATTACTTGAGCAAGTAAATTAGGATCACAGAAGGTACATGTCCTCTGTGAAAAATCACAAAGCCCTTCAAGTTGGTATCTAGGGTAAACATTTCCAGAGTGCAAACTACATTAGAGCTTAGACAATTTTCTTAGATGCTAAATAAATGAGTTTTGGGCAGGGGGGGCTTTTTTTTTTTTCCTTTTGTGGCTAGAAAGAACCTATCAGTTCATGTCAACATGTCCGGTTATGCAAATATGAGATGATAATATCTCAAGAAGTGTTAGCAACTCTATTAGCAATGAAATAAATTCTAGAGAAAAACACACACAGGCTCACTTCCCGAAGCCTAAGTAAAAATACTTTGGAAGATATTTTGCTAAGGAAGAAACTTACTGTTTTACACACGTTAGGATAACAGTGAAGTTAAAAAGACCAAATACTGCATGACAGAGGCAAAACGGATTGTCTCCTTTGTTTAGCAATAAAAAATAAGAGAATGGCATAGACAGCTTCAGGTGGCTTCCAGCAGGAGCCAGAGGAGCCCTGAAGGCTGCCAGAGCCCAGTTCCACAAATGAAACCTGAATAAGGATCCAGGCTTCCTATGGCCCGTCATGACCTGTGCCCTCAAGGGAAAGGCTCCATCCCCTCCAGGGAAAGGCTCCGTCCCAACTCCTGTCCCTCAGTGTATGCAGCACAAAGGACAGCTGAGGGGCCACGTGCACCTTTCAATAGAAAGCATTATGAGGAAGCTATAATTCTGATATTAGTGTTCTAAAGAAAAAAAGACTTAGAACAAACATTTCTTTGGGCTTTTCTGTAGGCAATATGATAAATGATAATACTTTCTGGTGTACCTCATTGTATATATACATATCTTAAATAACATGTCAGAAGCTGCTGCCTAATAATAATTACAATGTAAAATATTTAAAATATATTTAAGAATAAATAATTTTTCTACCTGAAAATGATTAAAAGATAATGTTACTATCCAAATATTGACACTGGTACACTGTAATGCAAGAAGTGAGCAGAATATTGCTATGTACATACTGCTATGCATGTGAAAGACTCCTGAGGAACACTTCATTCAGATAACAGCACATGCTCAACGCTATAAATTCACCTTTGAGTTCTAGACCCTCTAATACAAAAAGGTACCATTTCTGTATTGCCAGGATCTAGCACATGGAGGCACTAACAGTCATTTTTCTGCTGAATAAAAGAAAGGACTTAATTCAAGTTTTAGAAGGGAATCCTTAAGATGATGAAAGGAAGATAAAAAGTGATATCTCTGAGGAAGATTATAATAAATTGGGACTGGCTGATATAAGAATGCGATAACAACAGTCATGCATATGAAAGGATTTCCCTCTCAATTTGGAAATCATAAAATTGGCTGAAACTACTGCATTAATGACAGGATAAATATAAGCAAGAACTAAAGTATTAACTTTATTAGAGTATTAACATATCAGAGCTACCTAATGGAATCATCCTCCAAGAGGTTACTAAACAGCCAAATGTCCAAAGCATGCATTTTCCTTTACCTAAGATCATTTCCAAGCAATCCCACTTACATGTTCACATTCTGCAAATGCCTTTGGCCACCTCCAGCACAATGGTGGTCAGTAAGGACCCTCAACAGGCTACCCCTTGAGACTCAATGATGTATGGCCACGAGTGGCTTCCCACTTGGGAAGGCACCTCTCCTGGAAGTGGGCACCCCCTGCCCTTAGAAGGAGTTGTCTCTTTGCTCTAGAGCAGCTGGGCCATGTTGTGCATATGTTGTGATCACAGGTGAGGATGGCCCCTAGAGCCTAGACCACTTTCAAACAACAAGCTCACAGGTCTTTAAAGGCAGCATGAAACTGCTGCCAGTGCAAAGGACTGAAAAGAGGAGGAAACCTGAAGCCAGGTCATCAGAGAGAAAGATCCGGCATGGCCTTTAACCCCCTCGGACCCCCAGTTTCATCACCTGGGAAGTAGGTAAGGGTAGCAATGCTCAGCTCACAGGGCTGTTACGAGGTTTCTTTATGATGACACAATGCAAAGGTAGGCACCTAGTAAGTTAATGCAGAAATCTGAAAAAGGAACACTGAAGGGCAAACTTTGAACAGCATGTCAGATAACAAGGTTTTTGCAAGAAGAGCTGAACTAAAAGTTTTTCCATTGATTAAATTTTTTTACCTATTTATTCAGTTCAGTCAATAAACTGAACAGAAATGAACATTTTGAATGAAATGTTCAGTGTTAAAAATCTAGAATATATGGGTAAAGCCCCAAAATTACTCATACAAAATTATGCAGACATCCGTGTGTGTGTTTGTATTTGCTTCCCCACTCCCCAAAAAAGTGTGTTGTATATACAATCTGCTTTCCTCACTTAACATAATTCCCAGTCAAGAAACAGCCATCTTTGTTGCCATTTTCAGTAGCTGCACTGTATTCCACTGCATGGCTATGCCATAAAATATTTAATCCCCTAATGAAGGATATTTGAACTGTTTGCAAACTATGTTAAACATTTTTGAACTTTGTTCTGAAACTTCTGCAATCTCTGGCTCTACTAGATGCTGCATCTCATTTGGTGATGCAGTCAAACGCGCATTTGTATACAAACTGGCAAGCAATGGCACCTTATTCTCTGAGTCTTACCTGAGTGTCACTTTCCTAATTTCTACAGTAATAATTATTCATATGGAGGATTCGCAGACTCTACAGTAGTATTTTTTTTTCTGCCATGTATTTTAAAGTCATTTCCCATGAATCTGCTTAGAAATACTCAAAAATATACATTCAGATTTTTGGAAGAAAACATTTTTCACCGAACTTAGTTCTCGTTGCCTATGCCAAAGCTGAAAGCCTTGCCTGGAATTTTCACCTCTCCTGTGTCTAGTCTTAGCTCCTGAAAAGCTGCTTCTTACACGAAGCCTTTCCCAACTAAATGGAAAAAGCTTTTCCTACTTTTATTTCACAATGCAATCCCTATGATTGTCTAAGAACCACTCCAATTTTTTTTCCTGTGCAAAATATAAAATTGATATTTATCTTTTGTTTTCTATTTCATTAATTTTTGCAATTATCTCAATTATTTTCTTCTACTTGCTTTGGGCAAATCGTTCTTTTCTTGCTTCTTCAACTGTATATTTAACATATCTATTTTAAATCTTTTCTTTTTTAAATAAATGCATTCAAGGCTTTATATCTACCTCAGATTGCCTTATCTGCATCCCACAGTTTTCACAGGTAGTACTTCTGTCATTTAGTTCAAAGCATTTTAAAATTTCCATTGTGATTTCTTCTTTAACCCATGAGTTCTTTAGAAGAACACAGAATTTACTGCTCTGCTCTTCCTTTTATCAAAGTTTACTCTCATCTAGGAAGCTTTATTATAGGAGTTTTCCATTTTTCAATTTAGGACTTGAAATTTCTGTCTTAACATTATTTATAACAAGAAAAGAATTGGAAAGAATCCAAAAATTTATCAAGGGAGAAGCTAAGCAAATTATGCATCAACACAAAATTTCCATTGTGATTTCTTCTTTAACTCATGAGTTGTTTTCATTTCCAAACTTATCCTTTATCTTTTTATCATTGGTTTATAATTTAGCTGCACTGTAGTCAAGCAATGTGATCAGAAAATAATTATTTTCTGAAAGCTTTGAGTCTTCTGGTGACCTAGCACATGGCCGAATTTGCATATGTACTCATGTGTCTTCAGTACAAGTTCTGTTAGCTTTAATTCATGTTGAGTAAATCTCCTAAATCTTTAATCTCTTTTTTTATCTAACACATTATAATAGAAATGTGTTAAGATCTCCCATTATGGTTGTGGATTTGCCAATTTCTCCTTTAAATTCTGTCAAATTTTGCTGTTATATGCAAATTTCATGATTATTTTTATGTTCTTTATAGACTGTTCTTTTTAACCTCTGTAGTGACTCTCTGTATTCCTATTAATATTGAATTTGCCTTTAATTCTATTTTCTCTGAAGTTAATATTGCCATTCTACCTTTTTATTGGTTGGGGTTTGCCTAGCATGTATTTTCCCTTGCCTTTATTTTCAACCTTTCTCAATCATTTTGAGCTATAATCTCTTCTAAGCAGCATACAGCTGGATTTCTTTAAAATCTAAACTGATAGTCTCTGACCTGTAATAGGCAAGCTCAACCCATTTAAGTTTGTTATGACACATCCCTACCCTCTTGCGTTTTACACTTCCTCATTCTTTGCTTTTTTCCCCATTGGATAATAAAATGTTTATTTCCATTTTTGCTCTCTTTTGCTTTAGGTTACATTTCCATTTAGGTTATAATGATTAACCTATCAACACTGTACAGAATGCATACTTCTAACACAGCATGACCACAATCCTCTGATAACCCTCAAGTGTCTATGAACATCACAGTTTTAAGGTTGTTAGAATGAAGTTAGCTGAGATCCAATTCATTTAATACACAGGGAGAGAAGCAGATTTGCAGACAGTGTTTTTGATCAGGGTAGGGATAGTCTCTTTCCTTAAACATACAGTAGCAACATCACTAGGTACATTGAAAGTGCCTCTTAATTTTAGTGACTTCCAGATGAGATTTATGTACACACAGTTCTTTTAGAGGAATTATTTTCCTTCTAAAAATAATTACACAGGATTTAATGCTCTGCTCTTAAGTTTACTCTCATCTATGGAGCTTTATTGCAGGAGTTTTCCGTTTTTCAATTTAGGACTTGAAATTTCTGTCTTAACATTATTTATAACAAGAAAAGAATTGGAAAGAATCCAAAAGTTTATCAAGGGAGTAGCTAAGCAAATTATGCATCAATATACTGGAAGACTGTAGAATATCTATCAAATGTTTATATAAAATCTACACATATGACAAAGATGTAGATTGCACTGACATGAAGATGTTCAGTGAATAAAGCAGGAAACAAAACACAATGTGTGATGCTTGCTACTGTCAAATGTAGAAGTGTAGATTGCATTCATCCACGGAGTACTTGCAGATTGATAGAATTTTAAAATTGAATAATTTCCCCTTGAAGTAACTGAAGTCTTTTTCTCTCTCATTTTATCTTTCTTCTTCTTCTTTTTTTTTTTTTTTTTTTTTTATTTTAATCTTGTTTGTTGTGGTCTTCTTCTTTTTCTTCTTTTTAAAAAGAAAATCTTAACTTTCAGTTCCTAACATAGACTAAGCTTATTTCTCAGACTTTTAGGTTAACACAAATCAGATCACTGTGGTAAGTTCATATTTCACTACATAAATGTGGTGACTGATTTCATTTCCTGGCAGTGATATGCATTTGGTTAAAAAAAAAAAAGGTCCAACTGAAATTCAATTTAAAAGCAAAGTTTAACGCCTGTCTGAAATGTGGTGTGCTTTACTTAACCAATGATTCAGAAAAGGGACGGGGAATTTCTGCCTAAAAAGTTAGTGCATTCCCTTCTGTCGCAAAAATGCATTTGCCCTATTTATATGGTTCTGTTTCCTTTGCCAGAGCTTTGACAAAGTCAGCAAACTGTGAGAGTAAAAGCATAAATTTTATTCTGTTCTTTGTTATCATATATGTAACCATATTATTATGTATCACAGATTTTTAAAAATTTCAAGTCATGAAAATTTAAAACTTATATAAAAGATAGTTTGGATTGCTTTGATACATTATTAAAAATTTTTTAAACTAATGAGTAATCAAACTGAATATATACGCTTTTACTTAAATGACCCTTCTTGGCTTTTTCTAGACACCCTGACCACCACCAATGGATATACAAATGGCTAACAATTTCACTACGCTCTCTACAACTCCTCAGGGAAATGACTGTGACCTCTATGCACATCACAGCACGGCCAGGATAGTAATGCCTCTGCATTACAGTCTTGTCTTCATCATTGGGCTTGTGGGAAACTTACTAGCCTTGGTCGTCATTGTTCAAAACAGAAAAAAAATCAACTCCACCACCCTCTATTCAACAAACCTGGTGATTTCTGATATACTTTTTACCACTGCTTTGCCTACACGAATAGCCTATTATGCCATGGGCTTTGACTGGAGAATTGGAGATGCCTTATGTAGGATAACTGCGCTAGTGTTTTACATCAACACATATGCAGGTGTGAACTTTATGACTTGCCTGAGTATTGACCGTTTCATTGCTGTGGTACACCCTCTACGTTACAATAAGATAAAGAGGATTGAACATGCAAAAGGCGTGTGTATATTTGTTTGGATTCTAGTATTTGCTCAGACACTCCCACTCCTCATCAATCCTATGTCAAAGCAGGAAACTGAAAGGATTACATGCATGGAGTATCCAAACTTTGAAGAAACAAAATCTCTTCCTTGGATTCTGCTTGGGGCATGTTTCATAGGATATGTACTTCCACTTATAATCATTCTCATCTGCTATTCTCAGATCTGCTGCAAACTCTTTAAAACTGCCAAACAAAACCCACTCACTGAGAAATCTGGTGTAAACAAAAAGGCTCTCAACACAATTATTCTTATTATTGTTGTGTTTGTTCTCTGTTTCACACCTTACCATGTTGCAATTATTCAACATATGATTAAGAAGCTTCATTTCTCTAGTTTCCTGGAGTGTAGCCAAAGACATTCGTTCCAGATTTCTCTGCACTTTACAGTATGCCTGATGAACTTCAATTGCTGCATGGACCCTTTTATCTATTTCTTTGCATGTANGTTATGAGGATGCTGAAACGGCAAGTCAGTGTATCGATTTCTAGTGCTGTGAAGTCGGCTCCTGAAGAAAACTCCCGTGAAATGACAGAAACGCAGATGATGATACATTCCAAGTCTTCAAATGGAAAGTGAAATGGATTAAATTTTGGTTTATGGAGAAGTAAACTGTACAACAAACTTTGCCGGACTTTTGTTATAAACCAAATTAATTGTTTGGCTTTAAATTAGGATTCTTCATATTTCTTTCATTGGGCACTTTTCCCATCTCCAACTCAGAAGTAAGCTCAAGAGAACAACATAAAGCAAACAACAAAAAGCAAAATAAAAATGAAAATAAATACTTCATTTTTATTTGTAAATGAAATAATATACCAAAAGGAGGTTATCTGCATAATTCTCAATGTAAAAAGTTTTTTTAATAAAAAATTAATTATTAATATTTCTTGCCAACAAATGGCAAAAGAAAAAGGACTGAATAGATTATATATTGCCAGATGTTAATACTGTAACATACTTTTTTTGTAACATATTTCTTAAATCAATATTTCTCTCAATGTTAGATTTAATTCCCTCAATAACACCAGTTTTTTGTTTTGTTTTGTTCTGAGTCATAAAACTTTGTTAAATAACTCTTTTGGAATAAACAGCAGGAAGCTGCAAAGTTATGATGAGTCTGTCCCTCAATGCTCACTGTCAACTATCAGTGGGAGTTCCAGGGAAAAGATAACTGGCAATAGATAGATATGAGTTGCAACATTATAAATCACGATGGTGATGACTGAGACAATAAAAGCACTGAGCTTTTCCCGGAGATGCCAGCATAGTCTTTAAGGACCTCTGCTTAGCAATATGAAAAAGACTATATGGAGTTACCTATTGAGAGGAGGGTCTACCTGCTAAATTCATCTTGAGAATAAAAGACAAGCATATATGATTGGTTTCCTTGGGATTGCTAGGGGATCGTTTCTCTTTTCTTCCCCCAAGTTGTTAGTACCCTGCATCTGTATTTCAATGGTTTGAGTTAACGAGTAAGAGGAGGGGGGTACGTGAGGAGCAGGGAAAAATATAGTAGCTACTTGCTTAAATATGATAGAGTAAAATGCAAACTTACAAAATTAAGCATTCTTAGGACTCTTTACAATATTATATACTTGCTTAAATGAATATCTGTGTATAAATAGCATGACCTTTCCAAGTAGTCAACTGGTCTGCCAATTCAAATTTGTTTTATCCCCAAAACTTCCCCAATACAGTATTCTCTGCTGGGAATGATGCCAAGTTTTACAATGGCAGACAAAGAAAAAAAATGTTAATTCTGAGTCATACTTTAATTTTTTTTTTTTTTTTTAACAGAAAGGAGGTCTACTCTGTTATGCTTGAAATTTTTATTGGACTTTATATCCTGAGAATATTTTCTTTAAAGCTCCTGTCTTACTCATTCTCAACTTTTACTCTGTAAGAAAATTAATCTTCATGGTTGACTCAATACCATTTACTAATATGTTCAGATTTGCATTAATTTCACAAAGAGCCACCTGACTTTAAAGCCACTGTCAAAGATAGGCACTGGTCTTTGTAACATCTTATGCAGACAGGTGAGACCGCATGGATGAAAGTCCAAATCTTAGTGCCTTTCCTTCACTCCACCTCTGAACTTTCCCAAGTGAAGGAAAAGAAAGGGCAAAACAACAAATTTCATGTAAGATAGCACTTAGGTTTAGAGATCTGAGTTGGGTCTCTAAAGAGGAACCATTGTGAAGACTACTAAAGGAAAACCAAAAAGAGAGCTTCCTCCATTTCAGAGCCTCTGTGTGGAGCCCTGGTTCTGTGACTACATTGGTGTAGAGACGCTTTCTGGGATGTATGAGCCAACTCACTGTCTTAGGTAGGCAAGAGTTCTCTCTGGGCTAATGGAGTCAATTCTTAAGATCCTGCAAACAAGAGTAAATACCTCTGACAACTGACAATAGAATACATTTTTTCATCTGTGCAGTATTCTGCCTCCTCCCTCCACTATACAACAAATCTATATAAATGATTTCATCCAGTGATCAGTAACCATACTTCCAAAAAGGTAAACTCTAATCCTATCTCCAACTAATGTTTTCTTAAAAGTTGGTACTCCAATAGAATTTAGCTAATCACTCCCCTTAAAGGCTGCCCATGCCACTCACCAAGCCATAGTTCATACATGGCTGTGGGTACCCTCTTACTGTCTTGTTATTAGTTAGCTTTAAATTTATTTCTGGGGCATTCCCCTAACCAGGCGGTCAACTTGGAGAACAGGGCAGTGCTGTATAATTGTTATATTCTGTTACAGAACAAAGAAGGTGACTTTATTAAAGCTATTTAGTTTGGATCAGTGTAAATGCATTGACTGTTCAGTGAGAGTACAGTACAAATAGAATAGTCTCAGGTGTTTTAGAAATGGCATCATGTATATGTGAAGAGGTCAATAATTCATAAAATGGTCCATACATTATATAACATCTTCCTTTCTACAATCCTGTGAAACAGGTTGAGCATACAGTGTGACCTATACTTTACAAAGAAACCTAAGTTCAGAAGAGGCATCCTGATAAATTAAAGGCAGCATCAGGAATGTAACCCCAATTCCATATGATAGCCATAAACAAGACAAATCAATCATGTGGCCACTGAAAAGGTGTTGGAAGCCTCAACTGCTTTATTACAGGCTAGCAGACTGCATAATCCTTAAACAGGACAAATAACCCAACAATAGGTATAGATTATAAACTTGGTTAAGCTGTGGGCTTGGTGAGGGCAAGTGCCTCTTCTGTTATAGACACAGCATTGCCACAGAACCTGGCACACTGAAGGTCCTCAGATATCTATTTAACTGAATAGTGTGTTTTGTACTATTACTAACAAGATGCTAAGGCCCCTACTGACATATCTGTGAAGTTCTTAATTCTCAATGAAAAGAAATATCCTAAATGTTCAATTACATACGCTAGCGCACGTGTGTAACTGTAGACAGTTACACAATATAAAGCATATACCCTTGAAGATCCTGTAATTTAAATTAGACACATTAACGGAGAGCGCTAATTAGCCGACAAGGCAATTTAAAACTAAACATAGAAATAATTTCTTTCTAAATACAGAAATAATGTCTTTCAAGAGACAAGGGCAGTCAGTGGCTCCTACCAATGAGTACAAGGTGAGATGCGATTTTAGAAGGGGAAACACTGACCTTAAATTAGCCCTTAAAATGGTCTATTTTGGTCACTTTTCAGCCCATTGTAATTTCTTATTCTCTGCATAGCTAAAAATATTTGCTCACTGGTTATTTGGGTAAAGAATGAGAAAATGAAAAGCATGTGGATTACAAGTGACCTGGTGACAAGGCCATTTTTCTGAACCCAGGGAGGACTACAGGAGTACTCATCAGAACTGCTGCCAATGGAAAGTTTTCATTAAACTCAGAAAAGTGGATTGCTTAAAAGACAGCCCCCAAATTCTGTTCGATTAAGACTTTGCTAATCATTGACTACGTGCCACTTTCAAAGTCCTCTACAGGCATCATCTTACTTAATCCTTACTACCTTAGGAGATGGTAGGACTCCATCCCCATCTTGCTGATGAGGAAACTACAGCAGCAAGGACACATGGTGTGGCAGAGTCAGTTCAACCCCAAACTCTATGGCCCCAGAACCTGTGGCCTGACTTGGAGCATTCATGCCACCACTCACTGAAACTTGCTGACTAAGAGGTTCCACCTGTAGCCTGAGCTCTACTCCTACCTTTCCTATGGCCTCTGGTGTCTTAGACATCTTCCCATCACCACATTTGAATTCAGTTCACCTTTTCCCTTAAGCCCTTGAATTTCTCTGCAAACTACTTGCGGTCTCTGTCACCCACACCTGATAATTTTCTCTCAACCATGGGATTCAGGTGGTGAACAAATCCCTACCTGGGTACTCTCCTCTTACACGCACTCTCGTCTATCTTTTCTTCCCTCCCTCCTTCCCTCCCTCCCTCCCTTCTTTCTCTCTTTCTTTCTTTTGTGAGACGGAGTCTAGCTCTGTTGCCCAGACTGGAATGCAGTGGTGCAATCTTCACTCACTGCAACCTCCACCTCCTGGGTTCAAGCAGTTCACCTGCCCCAGCTTTCCAAGTAGCTGGGATCACAGGTGCCCACCACCGCACTCAACTACTGTTTGTATATTTAGTGGAAATGGGGTTTCACCATGTTGGCCAGCCTGATCTTGAACTCCTGGCCTCAAGTAATCCACCTGCCTTGGCCTCCCAAAGTGTTGGGATTACAGGTGTAAGCCACCGCACCGGTCTTGCCTATCTTTTCTTTGCCCGCTATCATCATCCTAGTCCAGACACTGGCCATCACACCTCTAATTATTACAACCTCTTTCCCCCAGGCCTCTTGACGAGTCAGAAACTTTAGCCTTCCTTTAGGATGCTGTACCAGAAGCCAGCAGATTAAATGATGAATAATAACAATAAATACTTGCTAACAATTACACAGCATAGTGCTTTAAGCACTTTACATATACAAAGTGCTCATTCGAATCTCACAAGAATGCTGTGAGGCTTGTTCTATTTATCAGTCCCACTTTCCAGATGATGAAACTATGCTCCAGAGAGATTGAGTTACTTGCCCAAGGTCACACAATCAGCAAGTGGGGGAGCCAGGCTCTACATTCTGGGGTCTGGCTCCAGGGTCTGTACTCTTTATCATCATATCTTCTCTCTTAAACAAGTAAACATACATGTTCCAGATCCTCAGAAAGCCTCGAAGGAGGCACACACTGCTCACCAAATATCCTCCAGTTCCTTGGGGGTGGGGAGGAAGAGCATGTGACTACTTCTGACCAATGGGTTGGGACAAAAGAGGTGTGTGTCACTTCCAGCCTGAGGTGTGAGATGGCAGCATTCTCCTCGGCCACAGCAACAGGCAATGTTCTAGATGGTGGCCTTTGTCAGCCTGAGTCCCCAAATAAGTAAGTGAGAACCCCATGCCCCACCCAACTGCATTAGACAAGAGGTGCAAACAAGAAACACATTACAGGTTAAGCCACTGTGATTTCAGGGTTACTTCACGGCTGCAACATAAGCTAACCTATTCTGATTAATACAGTGTTTAACCTACTTGGAAAAAAAAAAAAAAAAAAGACCAATACACAGAGTGTGAGAAAGAAAAATGCAGACACTATCCAGTTCTCCTGGCAAACAGTCTTCCTTAATCCCACTTTCATGGTGTCATTTCATGCTCAGGGATTGAGAACAGTTCCCCATGATCTACCACATCAAGCCCAAGTTCCTCTCCCACACTTTCAAGTCCCTCTACCCTCATTTCTCGCCATTGCCCAATATGTGCCTTTCAAGTTCAGCTGGTTGGTTTTGTTTCTGCCCCGTGTGTAAAATAAATGTTCGGTTCTCACTGGTGGGATTCTTCTGCTTCCTCCCCTTCTTGTTTATACTTACATCCACATCACACCACCTCCCTTAATTCTTTTTAGACTACTCAAAGCCATCCATCTTCCTTTCCTCAACTGATTTGGCTTTTACAGTGTTATGCCACATAGTTTTAATTTAGATGTGTATTATCTTACAACAAAGGTAGAAAAAAACACAGAAACACTGGCCTGAAGATGGGTGTCCTAGTTCTGTCTGGCTCCAACCCACCTCCCTCCCACTTTGTCCAGTCTCTGAGCCTTTCTAGACTTCAACTGTCTTGTCAGGGAAGTAAGTGTTAGATAATAGGCAAGCCCTTTGCCAGCCATCATACAGCCTATGGTCTATTACTTCATGTGCAATATTCTTGTATCCCTCAAATGAAACACAAACTCCACTGGAGAAGAGAAACTAGCTTTTTCTTCTTTCTATGCTGGATAGTGCTGGGCATGACACCTTGAATACAGACAGTGCTCTAAAAAATATATGTTGACCCTAGGTTATCAAATATTAGCTAAGGAGACTATATGATTTGTAGTTTTAGAGTACAGTGAGTAAGAGGTTGATATTATTGCATGTCATAATTTGTTAGGCAGCAACAGATAACTAATATTTGCTTGGTACTAAAATGTTAGTCATGGAAAGCATATTAAATTGGAAACTGAATGATATTTAAATTAGTTTATTTTCCAAAATGAAATTTCTCTTGAGAGTATAAGAGGAGCACCACTAGCTTTTCCATTTCCTTCCACATTTAAAAAAGTAGCATATGACTGCTATCCTACTTTGTCTCTGATAATGCATATCCAAACAAGAGAAATCTTGGCCAACACTGTAGTTGTTAGAAAGAAGAAGCTGTTTAAGAGGCCTATACATTATTTCCTTTTTGTTTCAAGAATTCTTCTTCCTCAAAAATTTTAAAGCTGTTCTTAGCATGCGTGCATGCTAAGTGTGTTGCTTCTTGTAGTGAGTAATGCTCTCAGACATCCTGTCCACTCAGCTGCAAACTACTCCAGAGCAGAAGCCATGTTACTTTCTGCCCCACACTACACCTATCACAATTGATCCAAAACAAGAACTTAAGTGCTTTTCTGATTGGCTTTTATCTGTTTTCTCACAGTGTGAAACATTTATTTCTGGTTTCTGTATCTTATAAGAATGACTTTTCCCAGGCAGATTTTAAGAAGAAAAAAGTGTGTCAGAATGAAACTACACGGAGGCTACAAAGGTTTCAGACCTAATCTAAAAAAAGTAACATTTTGATATATTCTTACTGCTTGAGGGCAGCAGTTTCACAATCTTCCCATCAAGTGCTGGCATGAAATACTGAATTTTTTGGCAGGGGCTACATAGTAAAAATATATAAGGTTACTGCCTATATTAGCCTATAAAAATAAATGCAAACAATATGATGTTTTAGCATTTCATGTATTATATATTCAAGAGAGCAATGAAAGTATATGCAAGTGCCATTTCATGTATTATTGCCTATTGTTTTCCCCAGTAAGGGAGCAAGGGCAAGGAAAAAGTCCTGAAGTTGAACATTATTGGTTTGTTAAAAGAACAGCAGTTAAGTCTGGGCATGGTGGCTCATGCCTATAATTCCAGCACTTTGGGAGGCTGAGACGGGAGGATCACTTGAGCCCAGGGAATTTGAGATCAGCCTGGGCAACCAAAAAAAAAAAAAAAAGAAAAGAAAAAGAAAAAGAAAAAATGGAGATATGTGCCTGTAGTCTCAGCTACCAGGGAGGCTAGGGTGGGAGAATCACCTGAGCACAGGAAGTCAAGGCTGCAGTTAGCCATGACTATGCCATTGCACTTCAGCCTGGGTGACAGTGAGACCCTGTCTCAAAATTAAAAACAAAACAAAAAACAAGCAGTTAAGAGGAAAATGTTATCAAATCAGACCCACAGACCTGACAACCATGTGATAAGAAATCAAGGCGGTCCTGGTTTTCAGCCCCAACAATCTTATGGGCTCTACCTGAAACCTGGTACCTGCCTGTCCTTGCATCCAACACTCAGGCCTCTGGAGAGACCCGTAGAGATTCTGGCAAATCTGAGGCAGGGGAAGGGCTGAAGGACACTGTAGGCCACACCATGCAGAATTTAGGAATCATGTGGTAAAATGAAAAACGGAAACCAAGTGTCCCATTAGGGATTCAGTTGTCAAATTATTTGAAGTTTGTGTGTTGGATAAAATGATTAAAAGGTGATGGGTACGTGGTAGTCATTATACCATTCTCTCTGTATTTGTGTATATTTGAAAATTTCTGTAATAACTTTCTATAAATGTTAAGTATGTTCTCTAACACATTCTCTTACTCTTGTTACATAAGGGGTGGAGGCAGAAATTCAGGTATGGATTTAGAAAGAACTGAGAGGGGGCCGGGCGCGGTGGCTCACGCCTGTAATCCCAGCACTTTGGGAGGCCGAGGCGGGTGGATCACGAGGTCAAGAGATCGAGACCATTCTGGTCAACATGGTGAAACCCCGTCTCTACTAAAAATACAAAAAAATCAGCTGAGCATGGTGGCGCGTGCCTGTAATCCCAGCTACTCAGGAGGCTGAGGCAGGAGAATTGCCTGAACCCAGGCGGCGGAGGTTGCGGTGAGCCGAGATCGCGCCATTGCACTCCAGCCTGGGCAACACGAGCGAAACTCCGTCTCAAAAAAAAAAAAAAAGAACTGAGAAACAGAGACATAGCTGCCAGTCTCCATCTCCAATCAGGTAAGCACAGCAATCCAAATCATAGGAGAATGGGACACGCAGTGGCCACATTCTAAGATCACATGTGAGGGGAGTCTCAGCAGACCTTCAAGAAGTCCTAATACTGAGGCAGCAACAGCAAACCAAATCCACGTCTGTACATATAAGTGGGAGCTAAACATTGAATACACATGGACACAAAGATAGGAACAACAGAAGAGACACTGGGAACTCTACTGGAGGTGGGGGAGTATTGGGCAATGGAGGTTGAAAAGCTACACATGGGGTACTATGGTCACTACCTGGATGATGAGATCATTTGTACCCCAACCCTGAGTGACACACAATTTACCCATAAAATAAACCTGCACATGTACCCCACTGAATCTAAAAGTGGGAAAAAAATTAAAAATAAATAAAAAAGAAAAAAAAAAAAAGAAGTCCTAATAAGAGATGGCTGGTGGTAACAAAGCCACCAGCAAATAACAGGCTATACCAGAAAGCGAAATGAAAAGATCAGCAAGGTAATAGGAAACGAGGAAGTCAAACTGTCTCTATTTGCAGACAACATGATTGTATATCTAGAAGTCCCCAGTGTCTCCGCCCAAAATCTTCTCAAACTTATAAGTAACTTCAGCAAAGTCTCAGGATACAAAATCAATGTTCAGAAATCACAATCATTCCTATAGACAAATAACAGACAAACAGAGAGCCAAATCAAAAGTGAACTCCCATTCACAATTGCTACAAAGAGAATAACATACCTAGGAATACAACTTACAAAGGATGTAAAGGACCTCTTCAAGGAGAACTACAAACCACTGCTCAACAAAATAAGAGAGGACACAAACAGATGGAAAAACATTCCATGCTCATGGTTAGGAAGAATTTATATTGTGAAAATGGCCATACTGCCCAAAGTAATCTATACATTCAGTGCTATCCCCATGAAGCTATCCCCATGACCTTCTTCACAGAACTGGAAAAAACCACTTTAAACTTCATATCGAATCACAAGAGAGCCTGCATAGCCAAGACAATCCTAAGCAAAAAGAACAAAGCCAGAGGCATCACACTGCCAGACTTCAAACTATACTACGAGGCTACAGTAATCAAAACAGCATGGTACTGGTACCAAAACAGAGACATAGACCAATGGAACACAACAGAGGCCCCAGAAGCAACACCACACATCTACAACCATCTGATCTTTGACAAACCTGACAAAAACAAGCAATGGGGAAAGGACTCCACATTTAATAAATGGTGTTGAGAAAACTGGCTAGCCATGTGCAGAAAGCAGAAACTGAACCCCTTCCTGTCACCTTACACTAAAATTAACTCCAGATAGATTAAATATTTAAACATAAAACCTAATGCCATAAAAACACTAGAAGAAAATGTAGGCAAAACTTTCTAGAACATAGGCATAGGCAAGGACTTCATGACTAAAACACCAAAAGCAATGGCAACAAAAGCCAAGATAGACAAATGGGATCTAATTAAAATTCCAAGCTTCTGTACAGCAAAAGAAACCATCATTAGAGCAAACGGGCAACCAATAGAATGGGAAAAAATTTTTGCAATCTATTCATCTGACAAAGGGCTAATATCCAGAATCTACAAAGAACTAAAACAGATATACAAGGAAAAAACAACCCCATTCAAAAGTGGGCAAAGGATATGAATAGACACTTTTCAAAAGAAGACATATATGAGGCCAAAAAATATATGAAAAAATGCTCATCATCACTGGTCATTAGAGAAATGCAAATCAAAACCATGCTGAGGTACCATCTCATGCCAGTTAGAATGGCAATCATTAAAACATCTGGAGACAACAGATGCTGGAGGGGATGAGGAGAAATAGGAACACTCCTACACCATTGGTGGGAGTATAAATTAGTTCAACCATTGTGGAAGACAGTATGGTGATTTCTCAAGGATCTAGAAATAGAAATTCCATTTGACCCAGCAATCCCATTACTGAGTATATACCCAAAGAGCTATAAATCATTCTACCATAAAGACACATGCACACGTATGTTCATTGCAGCCCTGTGTACAAGAGCAAAGACCTGGAACCAACCCAAATGCCCAGAACAAAGAAAATGTGGTACATATACACCATGGAATACTACGTAGCCATAAAAAAAGATGAGTTCATGTCCTTTGTAGGGACTTGGATGAATCTGGAAGCCATCATTCCCAGCAAACTGACATAAGAACAGAAAACCAACCACTGCATGTTCTCATTCATAGGTGGGTATTGAACAATGAGAAAACGTGGACTCAGGGAGAGGAGCATCACACACTGGGGGCAGTTGGCGGGGTAGGGGAGAGAAAGCAGGGGGTGGGGAGGATGAGGAGGGATAACATGGGGAGAAATGCTGGATATAGTATACACCTAAAGTAAAATTAAAAAAAAAAAAAGAAAAGAAAAGATCAGCAAGGCCACACACACACACACACACACACACACACACACACACAGTGTTCTTTGAAGAACTTGATCTCCCAACACAAAGGATCACAAGGAAGAAGTATGTCCCAGTTCAAATCTAAATGTTTCAGATCCAGGTATGCTGCTTTGTATATATACAATTGAAGTAAAATATAAACGTTACATTCTTTTGATTAGCAGTTCTGTCAGCCAAGGTTCAGTAATAGATAATAGAAACCTCGGCTATTTGGGGCAGCAGATTTAGTACACAGAATTCTGTGCTTATACAATTGTTGAAAAGGCTGGAAGGGCAGATCCAGTGCCTCCAGGAATAGACTCCTGGAACACATAAGGACTGGTCTACCAGGAAAACTTTCCTCTGACACACTGAGGAGGCTGGGAAATCACAAAAGTTAATTATATCAATGGTGAGCTCCGGGGTCAAACCACTTCGGCAGAGTCTAGGGATCAGGGAGTTGATCTGTGAGCTCTGGTGCCCAACTGGGTCTGTAGAACTGCACGAGGAAAACGGCTATCTCATATGTTAATTCCTTGGCTCATACCAAATTCAAGAGCCACACATGTTTTTCTGAATGGTAGAACCTAAATTATATTCAGAACTCCAGACAAGGGAGTTTAAGAAATAGAGCATTAGCTTTCCAAACTCTGCTTTATGGGGAAGTACAATAGGAGAACCCCAGGACAGATAATGAGCCAGCTGGCCAGGCATGGTAGCTCATGCTTATAATCCCAACATTTTGGGAGGCCAAGACAGGAGGATCGCTTGAGGCCAGGAGTTTGAGACCAGCCTGAGCAACATGGCGAGACATCATCTCTACAAAAAATTAAAAATTAGCTGGGCATGGTGGAGCATGTCTGTAATCCTAACTACTCAAGAGGCTAAGGCAGGTGGATCCCTTGAACCCAGAAGTTTGAGATTACAGTGAGCTAACAATCGCACCACAGCACTCCAGCCTGGGTGACAGAGCAAGACACCTGTCTTTAAAAAAAAAAAAGTAATAATAAATATGATAATGAGCCAGTTAATCTAGTATACCCACCATACCATTCTAATAAAGTACAAAAATACTCTACCAAAGGGAGGAAGAGGAGGAGGACAAGGAGCAGCAGCAGCTATTTAAGATACACCAAAATCGAATGCAAAAACAAATGTAAAAGGGCATTTCCAAGCTTAGAGAAGAAATGTGCATACAGTAGTTTCAGTAGTAAATCATATTACAGAATTATGAATAATTTTGTTAGGTAAGGTAACATTACAGTTATATAAGAAATGGCATTTTAAAGCTTACTGAAATATCATGATGTCTGAAGAATGCTTCAAAATACTTTTAAAATGACAGGGAATGGAAAGAGGATAGCAAAAATGTTAATTACTGAATCTGGGTAAGAGAGCTCATTTTATTATTCTCTCTGCTTGTATCATTGAAATTTTTTGTGAAAAAGTTATGAAATGTTATTCCATGAGAAATATGAAAACTATACATTATTTTCATCTACTGCTTCACCTTCAAAAAGTTTAATTTTCCCACAGCGTTAGAAACGTATTGTTTTCTGTAAGTACTTGCTCACATTCTTCAAAAATGCCAAGGTCACCCAAGACAGACTGAGGAAAAGAGTAAGGGGATGTACCAATGAAATGCAAGATGTAATATTGGACAGGACATCGACCAGAATTTTGTTTTTCCTTTTTGTCATAAAGAACATTACTTGGACAACTGCCAAATGTGAATAAAGTAATACATACTCATGGTATTTTGGAGTCAAACAAACATTATGTCTACAACTTGCTTTCAAATGATTCAGAAAAAAATACCATGTATGTGTAGAGAGAAAATGATACAGTACATGTGGAAAATGTTAATAATGGGGGCATCTGGTTTTAGGGTATAAGGAAGGGAGTTCTTTGTTCTATCCTTGCAACTTTCCTATAAACCTGAACTATTTTAAAATTTTCAAAAAATATAAACGTTAAGTGGCAGCATTTGGTAGCTACTGAAGAGAAAGCAGTTTCTTCAGCCAATTAAATGAAAATAAAAGTAACAGCTAAATAACTGGAGTGTCATATAGTGCTTCTTCAGACCCCTTTCGTGGGGGCATTTCCCCCTAATTGTAACTTTTTAAAATTTGCATTGTGTGTTTATTTGTACTTCTTATTTTAGCAGCAAAGTTTGAATACAATCATGTAAGTTGTCTTTGGACGTTTACATTGCTGCAGTTGAAATACACGGCCTCAGTTTGGCAAGTTTATATGCTCAAGTTGCTTTCTGCTATAGTGACTAGATGACCATTAACAAGACTGTTTTACCTTAAAAAAAAAAAAAAAGCAATGACAACAAAAGCCAAAATAGACAAATGGGATCTAGTTAAACTTAAGAGCTTCTGCACAGCAAAAGAAACTATCATTAGAGTGAACCAGCAACCAACAGAATGGGAAAAAACTTTTGCAATCTACCCATCTGACAAAGGGCTAATATCCAGAATCTACAAAGAACTTGATCAAATTTACAAGAAAAAAACAAACAAACAACCCCATCAAAAAGTGGGCAAAATATATGAACAGACACGTTCCAAAAGAAAACATTTATGCAGCCAACAAACGTATGAAAAAAAATTCATCATCACTGGTCATTAGAGAAATGCAAATCAAAACCACATTGAGATACCCTCTCATGCCAGTTACAATGGCGATCATTAAAAAATCAGGAGACAACAGACGCTGGAAAGGGTGTGGAGAAACAGGAACGCTTTTACACTGTTGGTGGGAGTATAAATTAGTTCAACGATTGTGGAAGACAGTGTGGCGATTCCTCAAGGATCTAGAACTAGAAACACCACTTGACCCAGCAATCCTATTACTGGGTATATACCCAAAGAATTATAAATCATTCTATCATAAAGACACATGCACATGTATGTTTATTGTGGCACTGTACACAAGAGCAAAGACTTGGAACCAACCCAAATGCCCAGCAATGATAGACCAGATAAAGAAAATGTGGCATATATACACCATGGAATACTATGCAGCTATAAAAAGGATGAGTTCACATCCTTTGCAGGGACACGGATGAAGCTGGAAACCATCATTATCAGCAAACTGACACAAGAACAGAAGACAAAACACTGCAGGTTCTCACTCATTAATGGGTGTTGAACAACGAGAATACAGGAACACAGGGAGGGGAATATCACACACCATGGCCTGTTGCAGGGCAGAAGGCTAGGGGAGGAAAAGCAGGGGGTGGGGGAATTGGGGAGGGATAGCATTAAGAGAAATACCTAATGTTGATGATGGGGTGATGGATGCAGCAAACTGCCATGGCTCGTGTATACCTATGCAACAAATCTGCATGTTCTGCACATGTACCTCAGAACTTAAAATATGATAAAAATAAATAAATAATAAAAACATAAAGTGGCATTAAGGCATTGATAAAATGTCTGAGCCACAAGTCAGATGGGCATGAGTTTCCTTCCAGGCTTGCCATTTAAGCAGCCGTCACTTAGTGACTCAATCCTCGGACCCTCAGCATTCTTAAGTAGAACACAGCAATATCAACATCTACTCTTGTGAGACTGCTTGTGGCTATTCATTTAAATCAAGAACCTATGTCAAATAAGGCTCTATGGTATAAAATTGTTCAATATAAATTTATTAAGATTTCTTAAGGGTAAATTCTGCTGTCAAAAAAAATTTCCAAATGGAATGTATCATGTTCACATTTCATAATGTTACTCCATATTTTTTCTCTATACTGTCACTGATATAAATAAATATGTCCTTGGCATTGTTATTTATTTATACAGTAAATAATTATCAAGTGCCTCTATGAGCCAGTTGCTATTCTACAGCTGGCATAACAGCTAAAACCCACAAGATCAAGTTGCTCTCTCAATCCTACATCCTAGAAGTCAATACTAAACATTAAACAAGTAAACAAATAAAATAATTTTAGGAGAGAGGAGAATTGTAAAGTGTTGATTCTAGCTCTGATGTATCTAAGACTGATTATTTGCCTTCCCAAATATTCTCTGAGCTATTAAAGTCCCTTTCTGCTGAATCAGCCAAAATTCATTCTATTACTTCAATTAACAATCCAGTCAAAACAGGAATGCTTATGCTCCTGTAACTGACAAAGGCTTTTTCCTTTAGTTCAGATAACAAAAGCACATTAGATATTTTTTAACTCAACACATAACATATACAAAAAAATCCAACCCTAAGATAGGTATGAGATTATTTTTGTGTGTTGTATATTTTGCTATGGTTACCAAGACATAGTTAGCATTTTGAATTTTCTTCTTAGAATAATACAATGATCTGAATCTAAAATCTTTCACGAGGTTCAACTTTCCAATGATAAACAAGAACAGGAAGTGAATCTTGAATAAAACCAGACTTAGAGTTCCCTTTATTATTAAAGTATCACCTTTGCTGTCTGTCACCTAAGTCTGACTTAACCATCATTCAACTTCCATCATTCTAGCCTAACAGTTATTAATATCTTTATTTCTGTTCGAACAAAACATACTTCCTATGAGACTGGAAATTTTGACACACTCAAATGTTTTAAGTCACAAGAGGAAGACAGCTAAAATAAAGGAATTAAGTAGCAAAGCAACTCAGAAAAGCAGAAATGAAAACAGATGTTAAACCTCTTTGAAACAAATTTTTACTAATAGCCTCAACCAAAGCTATTTCAGTCAACTACTAGAAATATTCTACCTAGTCAAAATGTCTCAACAAGCTCCATAGGTCATGAGCTCCTCAAGGGTGTCTATCTCTTTCCAAGGTTCTGTCTACCACCCAGCATCACGCATGTCATGACCCTCCACCATGAGTGACTTTGCCCCCCCAAGTGTCATTTGGCATTATCTGGAGACATTAATTGTCATGACTGGGATATGGCTGGGGGAAGGAGGCTTTGCTACCAGCATCTACTGGGTGGAGGTCAGTGATGCTGCCAGCCATCCTGCAGTGCATTGGACCGCCCCCACCATAGAGAGTTATGCAACTAAAATGTCAAAAGTGTCGAGGGTGAGAAAACTCCAGTTTAGGTCAATGATGGCACTGCCCTTCATGTTCAAATGCAAAATCACTGCTCATGTGGCTTCATGTAGCCTTCTGGCAACAGCTTACAGACACTTTTAAACCAGATACATTAGGTCTGTTACCTGGTAAGACACTCTGACCACTGAGACTGTTACTTTTGAAATTCCTGCAGTGTTAAAAGCCTGAGTCTCCTTTCACAATTAGCCAGCAATCCATAAGGTAAGTACCTCTGCATGCCCCTTTGATTCAGAAGGCACAGCCTTCAAACATCACTAAAATCTCGTTAAAATGATTGGCAATCTCAGTTCCTAATCAGTCCTCAGATAATGTCAAGACATACGTGAAGCAAGAAAAGCTGCTTCCTCTCGTTATGTATCTTCTAACATCATGATTTTTCTTTTATCAATTTATAGAAAATAGCACTGAAGGTTTCTGAGCCTGTTTCCTCAAAGGAGATGCAAGTCCCCACCTGCCAAGCCTGTTCTGAGGAGTGAAAGTGGCAAATCAATAGGCAGACCTGCAGAGCGTCTGGGATGAGCCCGGTGTGTGCTCACTGACTGCCAAGGAGACGGACTGCCAGGCACAATGTTGGACACATGGTATGGAACACCCAAATACGGAACTGAGCCCAAAGTGTGAGGCCTTTTTGGTTCAGGAAGAAGGTATCTTATTAATATAAGAATGATTGGATTACATGCTACTCTCTAGGTAAGATGCTGGAAACGATTCTATAAGTCCACATTTCAGTCCTTTAAAAATATCACTGGGCCAGGCGCATTGGCTCACGCCTGTAATCCCAGCACTTTGGGAGGCCAAGGCAGGCAGATCACAAGGTCAAAAGATCAAGACCACTCTGGCCAACATGGAGAAATCCCGTTTCTACTAAAAATACAAAAATTAGCTGGGTGTGGTGGCGCCCACCAGTAGTCCCAGCTACTCTGGAGGCTGAGGCAGAAGAAGTGCTTGAATCCAGGAGATGGAGGTTGCTGTGAGCCGAGATCATGCCGCTGCATTCCAGCCTGGTGACAGAGCCAGACTCCATCTCAAAAA
>NW_016107627.1:558744-567760 GCF_001604975.1 Cebus imitator | reverse complement strand
GCTGGGATTACAGGTGTGAGCCACGGCGCCCAGTCAACATTTTTCTCTTAAGTAACAGATTTGAGGTAGCTTACTTGATGAGAGAAAAAGACGAAGGAAGGAAGGAGGGAGGGAAGAAATAAAGGAAAAAAGGACATTAGCAGAGACACAATAATTTAGTCTAAAAAAAAATAATGGAAGCAACTAGCATGCGGCAGACAGATCCCAGTCAGCTTTCTGTGTCTCTTTGTTATTAACACTTTTCACTACCCCATGCCGAGGGAGGTATAAGACAGAGTAAGATCCTGCTCTTTCAGAAGCATGGAGTTGAGAGAGTAGCCAATTAGATAAATAATTACAATCTCAAGTAATGAATGTTTCATGTAACTTACTACCACAAAGTTATCTGGGAGCACAAAGGAAGGAGAGGTTAATTCTAACCCTGGCTGGAGCAGGGTTTCATGGAGCAGAGCTATCCGAGGGGCTGCTTGAAGTTCTCCTTGTTTTCTTGGTAGAAGTTTGTCAAGCAAAGGGGAGAAGGGATGTTTTAACCACCATTGTCATAATAAACAAATCCAGAGAAATCTGAAATGATGTAGGCATGACAGGCAGTAATGAGTACTGCAATTTAGCTGACATGCAGAGTACAAGGAAGGAATGTCAGAAAATGAGGCTGGGAAGATTGGCTGGAGCTCACAAGCAAGTTAAACTTCATAAAGCAGGAGGAAGCCATAGGAGATTCCTCAAGGTGTAAAGGAATAAGACCAGATCTCCTTTGTAGATAAAATTAGGGTAGTGGGGCAGCACAGATGACAGTGTTGAGATGGTGACAAGGAGAACTGTTAGCAGGCTACGGAAATAATCCAAACAAAAGTAGATGAAATCAAAAGATCAAATACTTTTCATTCAAATTGAGTCCACTATGTGGGAGCCACTATGCTAACCAAGTGCTGTGGACTGAATGTTTCTGTCCCCTCCAAATTCATATGTTAAAATCCTAACCTGCAGTGTGATGGTCTTAGGAGGTGGGGCTTTTGATAGGTGATTAGGTCATAAGGGTACAGTCCTCGAGAACGGGATTAGTGTCCTTATAAAAGGGAACCCAGAGAACTCTCTCATGCGAGAACGGGATTAGTGTCCTTATAAAAGGGAACCCAGAGAACTCTCTCATGCTTTCTGCCATATGAGGACACCAGGAAAAGACAGTCCCAAACACCAAATCTGCCAGTGCCTTGATCCTGGACTTCTCAGCCTCCAGAACTGTGAGAGATAAATTTCTGTTGTTTATAAGTCACACAGTCTAGGGCATTTTGTCAGAGCAGCCTGAACAGACTAAGACAGGGAGGCATCATTAGGTTAGAGTAACACAGTCTCCTCCTGGCATAAAGCCTGTATTCTAGTGGAGGTGGCAGATATCAAACCATTTGTTACATCTTATTTACTATCTATAGTGATGAGTGCTATAAGAAAATGTTCTAAGAAAGCATATCACAAGAGACTGGTGACCTAGTCTGAGGGTGGGGGTAGCCAAGGACAGCTTCTGCAAGAAATGACCTTTAAGCTTCTATTGAAACCCTAGAATGGTGGCAGTTTACTCTCTCATATCTTTCATTCTAAATAAAAATTTTGAGAACTTTTTATTAGACAACCTTGCTTTGTGTAATTACATTCAAGTATTTACTTACTAAAATCACTGATAGGCATAACCAAACCAGTAGGTACTGCTGGGAGTAGAACAGGACTGGGGATCAGTACAAAAGCAGGGAAGAAAAGGGGGAAAAGGAGAAGAGGCAAACCGAGAGGAATGTGGGAAAAGGAAGGAGAAAGAGAACAGAGCTCAAAATCCAAAGGCTTTGGCTACACAACAGCAGATTAAAGTCTACTTTTCTCAGTATAAATACTGAGTAACTTATGAAGGAAAGAAAGGCAACATTCACACACATTCGTTGTAATCAATACTCAGAAACATAATCCTCTGCAAACTGATGAACATGGGGAACTACAAGCCTATCAGCTTCTGTTGCTTAATCTTGACTTGGAGGCACAGTGGTTTTAGATTTAAGTGATATAGGTTAAAATTTCAACTGAGTTACATCTTCCTGGACAGATTTCTTAGTCTCTCTAAAAATGTTTTCCTACCAGTAAAACAGATATAACCCTATCAACGTAATAAGGTTTATTTTTAAAATAGGAATGAAAGGAGAGAATATATCTAAAATATCTATTCATTCAGCTTACCTAATCTATTATTCTAAACACATTAATGTGATCGCTTCAAATTTGGAGATCCTGGTAGTCCTATTTTTATTTTGAGAAATATCATTTTTGTTTACTTTTAAAGGCACTGATAATTTCTCAAGCTATGATGGTTATTTTTATGTTGGATATTTAGCCCAAACTCAAAGCAGAGACACAATTTAGAAAGCTAACTGTCACTTATTGCTAACTTTGCCCACAATACCCACTTCCCTTAAAAATATTCCAACGGTTGCAATTCGAGATGACCACAGATGATTGTAGGTGTGCTGCTACTCTCGGACTGACCCTCACCTCCAGACAGCCCAATCCCTTAATGCGTCTGAGACAGTTAATACCACTGCCTGGTACCAAGTCTGTTACCACATGTATTAATAATGTGGTAACACAGTTAATAGCATAGCCCAAATGAAAGCCACATGCAAGACTACAAATTTAAGAAAAAATTATATGAAATACCTATACAGTAATGGATTCTTTTAAATAGATCTAAATAACAAAATTAATCCACAGAATAATTTTGGTGGCATCATCACAGCTATTTCTTAGCGACTCAAATCATCTGTGCCCAGTCCTGGAAAACTTTATCCTGTGCAACGCAAGAGGCAGAACTGGAAAATATGAAGAAGGTGAGACCCATGGCATACATGAATCTGCTTATCAAGAACAGCAGGAAAGGCCCCTCTATGGGGAGAGCATAAGGACTTTTATCCTGCAGAAACTGGGTATCTGCAGAAATTAGAAGAACATTAAGTTCCTATAGATGGATCCTGAGACTAAGCAAGTTCCCTCTTGCTCATTTACCACCACTCACCTCCGGATTAGAGGCTGGACAAGGCTTGCTGGTGGTGGCAGAGGGGATTGGGCAAAATTGTCTGAAATACTCAGCGCTCCAGTAAGTAGACCCAGAGAGAGACAATAGAGCACAGTGATAACAAGGCCTACTTTATTTCGAGTAAGAGTGTGATTGAAGACGACACAATGTAAAATGGCCTTAATAAAATGTCTGAATGACTGAAGAGGTAACCTATCAATGGAGAAAAAAATGATTTCACAACTGCAAATATTCTTAAAATACACACACACACCTTTTTAAAAACCAATGATGCCTTTTAAAGATGGTAGTTTGAACATACATATTTATCGCCTTTGTTCTTTTCTAAAATCTCTTACGAACCCATTAAAAGGATTTTTTTAAAGGTATAGGCCCACAAAGATAAAGCAGGTGATCCTAAAAATTTTTCTAAGTTAGAAAACAGAAACAAAGCACAGGGGTAGGTATCCTGGCAAACCTGAGAAAGCCAAACACTAAGCCAGCAGTGGTGAAATCTGAGAGGCAACCTGATTAACACTCGACTCCCCAAAGGCTGCAGGACCAGGGTTTTCCAGAAGTGCTAAGAGGCACTGCTCCCACCCCCATCCCCGCAACCAACTCTACCCACCTGCTGGCTGGCTATGGTATTCTACAAAAATGTATTTGGTGTTTGGCTCCCAAATCTTTGGAATCACCTAAGTGACAGAATTGTCTTTTCTTCTTCATAATGAGCCCCTTTCAACCACATCTGAATTTAACCAAATGGGTTGTTTAGGGTAGAGCCCCTGGAGAGCCTCAGATGGAGCTGGTTACCAGGAAGACCAAGTGACTAAAGAGGTAGAACTTTCAGTACCACCCAACAGCCTCCAGGATGATGGGTGGCTAGAGAAGGAGCCCCACAAAAACACTTCCACAGTGATATTCAGACAGCTTCTGGGTTGGTGAATACATGGGGATACCCAGAGAAAGCATGAGAGCTCCATGCATTCTCACCCCACCCCCACCCCTTGCCCTATATGTCTCTTCCATTTAGCTGTTCCTGAGTTGTATCCTTTATAATAAACAATAAACCTAAGTAAAGTATGTTCCTGAGTTCTGTGAGCCATTCCATAAAATGTATAAGACCTGGTGGGGGGTGGGTTGTGGGAGCCTTCAATTTATAGCCGGTCAGTCAGAGGACAGGTGTCCTGGAACGTGTGACTGGCATCTGAAGTGGGACAGTCTTCTGAGACTGAGCTCTTTGACTTGTAGGATCTGACACTAACTCCAGGTGGAAAGTGTCAGAACTGAACTGAACTGCTAGACACCCAGAAGAACTGGAGTACTATTTGTTAGTGTTGGAAAACACCCCTCTCTGCCTCTCCCATCCCGGCAGATGACTGGAGGTTTATTAGTCAGAAGCTATAAAACGGAAGGTCTTGAGATTGGGGGGACTCACAGGCGCCACTGACGGTACAAATACAATACTAAAAATCAAAATTTGTACACTCAAATCAAAGTTTATGTAGTAAATATTAAGACTCCCAGGTTTATACCCTACAGGTATTAGAGGGGGGAGTATGGTCTGCGGAATCTGGCCAACCCACTGGGGGTGAGCAGGGGAGAAAAGAATGCACAAATCCTGATACTGGCATTCCCAAACATCCTCAGCGGGGGACCCTACGACGAAACCCATGGTCATCCAGGCCCTCACCCAGAGATTCTAATCAGCTTTTAAAAAGCTGAATCTTAAGTCTGAACAGATAACCAAAGGCTTAGAGATATATAAGGAAAACTCCTGACATTAAAAGCAGAAAACAAAGAGGTAAAAAGGAACTCAGAAGAAATAGAAACTGTGTAGAGAAATAAAACCTGGGGGTGGCGGGGAGGGGCAGGTGAAGAAACAATCCTCAATATGAGAGGGATAAAAAATACTGCACTCACGAAGTGAAAACAAAATGTCAGGAAAAATGAATATTCAAAAAATAAAGAGCTACTAAAAATTTAAAATAGGTTATAAATATTTTTAAGAAAACCAAAACAACAAACCAATAAATAAAAACCTACTCAATCTCATTAGTCATCAAGAAAATGTAAACTAAAATCACAAAAATATATCACTACACATCCGCTAGAAAGACTAAAATGAAAAAGACTGCAGCATTCTTGGACCACTCGCCTGGGGAAAGCTGTAATAGCTGCCATGTCAGGAGGCAGCTCTGCCGTGAGAAGCTGAGGCTTCCTGCCAACAGCCCATGACGGAGCCACTCTGGAAGTGGATCATCCCATCCCAGCAAAGCCTGAAGATGACTGTGGTCCTTGATAGCCCAACTACCACCACATGGGAGACTCTAGGCCAGGATCACTCAGCTAAACTGCTCTTAAATTCTTGACCCACAGGAAAATTGGCAATATCTTCCAAAGCTAAACATATGTATACACTACGATTCCGCTTTTAACTCCTAGGTACATACCCAGAATAAATGCATACATATATTCAACAAAAGACACGTTCGAAGACATTCAAGCTGGGCGCACTGGCTCACACCTCTAATACCAGCACTTTGGGAAGCCGAGGTGGGAGGATCATTTGAGCCCAACAGTTTGAAACCAGCCTGGGTAACATGGATAAACCTCATTTCTACAAAGAATACAAAAATTAGCTGGAAGTGGTGGCACACACCTGTAATCCCAACTACTAAGGAGGCCGAGGTGGGAGGATGACCTGAGGCCAGGTGGTTGAGGCTGCAGTGAATCATGAGTAAAACCTTGTCTCAAAAAGAAAAAAAGAAAAGGAAAAAGGATATTTATAGCAACAGTACTTGTAATATTCCCAAATTATAAACAATCCCAGTGTCCATTATGAAGACACGCACGTGCCTCATGCCTGCAATCCAAACACTTTAGGAGGCCAAAGCAGGAGGATCGCTTGAGCTCATGAATTCAAGACCAGCCTGGGCAACATAGCAAGACCTTTTCTCTACTAAAAATAATAATAAAAAAAAAACTTGCTAGTCATGGTGGTGTGCACCTGTAGTCTCAGCTACTGGGGACGCTGAGAGAGGAGAAACGCTTCAGCCCAGGAGGTCGAGGCTGCTGTGATTGTGCCACTGCACTCCAGCCTGGCTGACAGAGCAAGACCCTATCTCTAGGGGAAAAAAAGAAAAAGAAAAAACAACAGAATGGATAAATGGTAGTATATTCGTATACCAAAATATTATATCATAATGAAAAAAAATTATACAGCTACATGCAACACAGGTGAAACTGAAGAGAATGCTGAAAAAAATAAGCAAGATACAGAAGAGTCCACATTTCTATTATGTAGAGTTTAAAAAGACAAAACTAGATCAGGGTGTTGAAACTCAGTATAGTCTTTTGGGAGGAAGGAGTAACTGTGAGGCAGCAAAAGTGGGCCTTTTAGGGAGTGGGTCACATTCTGTACTTCAACTGGATGGTGCTTAGAAGGTGTCACTTTGTAAAAATTTTATGAGCTCTGGACTCAAGATATATACATTTATACTTCAATAAAAATTATTTTAAAATATTAATTAGAATAATTGGAAGACAGAACCCAGGAAACCTCCCAACAAGGAGAGCAAAAATACAAAGAGAAAGAAAGCAGGAGAAAAAAAAAAAGATGAAAACTGGACTTGTCCAGCAGACTGAACATCCAGATAATAGGATTTCCAGAAAGAACAGAGAAAAATGGAAGAGGAGGTGATCAAAATAATTCAGGAAAAATTCAAGAAGAGAAATATTGGGATCACCTGATTGACAGGGCCCACACCAAGCATTCAACCCAAATGGATGAATATGTTTGGATTCATCACTCCAAAGGACCTCATCAAAACTGTCACAAAGTATTAATAATCAGATCAACACTAAATCGTCAACAGCCACACTGCAAGGTAGGTATTGGTGACAAAAGATAGCATTTCCTCACCCATTTCTTCCTCTACATCTTTTCTTTCCCCTAGGACAGGCAAACTATCATATAAAGAAACTGCTTCTTCTCAATACTGCTAATTTCTGAGAGTTTAAAAATGAATCCCTCCCTAGCCAAGATACCTCTGGAATCTCAGCAAACAGGAGTGGATCACAAAGGTCCTGCAGTGGCTGTGGGTTCTCCATCCTGGGTGCTTACTGCCCTTCTTAACCTAATCTGACTCTGCCAAAGCAGCTTAACACCTTTCAGGGGAACAGGAGTTCAGAGGCCACAATCACCAGGCAACCTTAGAACACAGTCACAACAAAAAAGAAACAAACTGAACAATTTTACTAATTAGGAAAGCAATATTTTTAGAAAAGATGAACCCCAAGTTATAAAATATATTAATACGTATACTAATAGAAGAGATAAAAGAAAATATTAATATCTCAATTTCCAGCTGAATTTTTAAAGATAACTGATTAATTTACTCTAAAATTTATATGGAAGAGATAGTTAGGTTAATCTTGAAAAAGATGAACAAAAAAAAGAGTAACCTGTTCTGTGAGGTATCTATATAAGTAAAAAGGTAAAAATACTAGAGCATGAACAGACACATGGAACAATGGAATAGAGAGTAAAGAAGCAGATACACACACAGATTCACAAAGCACACATGCAGACACACATGCTGCTGTGCACTGAACTGTGTTCCCCTCCCACCCCCAAATTCATATGTTGAAGCCCTAGCCCCCAATGTGGTGATATTTGCAGGTAGGACTTTTGGGAGGCAATTAGGTTTAGGTGAGGTCATAAGGGTGGGGCCCCTGTGATGAGATTAGTGCCCTTAAAAGAGGAGGAAGAGAGACCAAAGTGTGTTCTCTCAGCCATGTGAGGACACAGCATGATGGTGGCTATCTACTAGTCAGGAAGAAGGCAGGCCCTCACCGGAACTTGACCATGCCAACATCCTGATCTTGGACTTCTAGCCTTCAAACTGTGAGAAAATAAACTTCTGTGTAAGCCACCCAGTCTATGGCAGCATGAGTTTACTAAGATACCCATAAATCCTCCGACCCTACATTTCTACTCCTGGGTTTATATGCCAAAGAGAGCCTGTCACAGGCCCATGAGAATAGCTTAAGAGTAAGAATACATATAAAAAAAGGTGGCCATGAGTTGATCAATGTTGAAGGTGGGTGATGTTGAAACACGGCGTTCATTATAGTATTCTCTCCATTCTTACATGCTTACAAATTTCTCTAATAAACCCAGATATCAGAAACAAAGACAGAAATTAAAATGTGGGGTGCTTCAGTTGCCCACAAGGGACTTGACCTAGATACAAGCCCCTGGAGTTGTGGGCTGGGATTTTTAGATCTAGTAGAGCTAGAAGAGGTGACCCCAAGCAGCTCAAGAAGGAGAGCTGGGACTGAGCCCAGACCATCAAAGATCCCCGTCTTTTAGAGAGAAGACTAAAAATACTCCATTTATAGTGTGCTGAAACAACAAAGAAAGTTATTTTACATTAAAAGCCTTGGAAACAAAAAGAACAAACAATCCTAGCAAAATATTAAAATCTAAGGCCAACATCATATCTGAATTTGTGGCCTAGATTTACCCCTACTTGAATGGCCTGGGAGTTCTAAAGTAAGAAAATAACATAAAAGCTAATCCAGGACAACAAAAGTCCCTCAGGACCCAGCAGTAGTAAACACAAAATCCCTCAACAGAGATACTTTCATGAGCTGGGGCACATGGGGACTCCCAGAGCAAACAAAACCACTGAAAATGAGTTCACAATAAAAAATTAAAACTGGCTGGGGGTGGTGGCTCACACCTGCAATCTCAGCACTTTGGGAGGCTGAGGCGGGGGAATCACGAGGTCAGGAGTTCGAGATCAGCCTGGCCAATATGCTGAAACCGCCTCTACTAAAAATACAAAAACTAGCTAGGCGTGGTGGCACACACCTGTAATCCCTGTTTCCTGGGAGGCTGAGGCAGGAGAATCACTTGAACCTGGGAGTCGGAGGTTGCAGTGAGCCGAGATCGTGCCC
>NW_016107627.1:549048-558695 GCF_001604975.1 Cebus imitator | reverse complement strand
AAAAAAAAAAAAAAATTAAAACTACAAGAGACAATAGGCTACCCTGAGGGAGAATTTGATAATCTGAGAAGTAGAAGTAAAAAACAATTTGAAAACTATAAATAAGTATGTGTAAAAATGATTGTTTTTTTAAAAAATGAATAGAAAACATAATAAAAAGATAGTACAGACCAACATGCCTTCATCTCCCAAATCATCATGCAGTGGCTCCTGAATGCCCTGACTAAAGGCCAAAATGACTACAATGGCCTAAAAGGCCATGACCCCTCTTATCTCCCCGGCCTCATCTCCTACTATCTCCCCATACTCCGTCCCCCCATTACTCTGCTCCAGCTGTCCACACACGGGAGGTGCCATCTCCACCTGAGGGCCTTGGCACTGGCAGTCTCTGATGTCTGGAATACCTTCCTCAAGATCTCCACATGGCTTACTCCTTGGCCCCTTCAGGTCTTTACTCAAATATCTCGTGATCTCTGAAGCCTTTCCTTACTAGAATCATTGAAACTGCAATCCCACTCACACCTTGGCATTCCCTTCCCTAGTTTATTTAGTTTTGTACAACATAGATCATCATCTGGCATATATTTATTACCCACTTTTATTTTGTTTACTGTCTTTTACCCTCAATTACAATGTACAATGAGGATAAAGATTTTGTCTGTTTTGATCAGTGCAGGATCCCTAGAGCTCAGAACAATGCTTATCATAAAGTAGGTGCTCAACAAATAATTTTTTTTTTTTTTTTGAGACAGCGTTTCACTCTTGTTGCCCAGGCTGGAGTGCAATGGTGTGATCTCAGCTCACTACAACCTCCGCCTCCCAGGTTCAAGCGATTCTCCTGCCTCAGCCTACTGAGTAGCTGGGATTACAGGCATGCGCCACCACGCCCTAATAATTTTTGTATTTTTTGTAGAGATGGGGTTTCTCCATGTTGGTCAGGCTGGTCTCAAACTCCCAACCTCAGGTTATCGGCCTGCCTCAGCCTCCCAAAGTGCTGGGATTACAGGTGTGAGCCACCGCGCCCAGCCTTCAACAAGAGGAAAAAGAGGCTGCAAACAGATTGAGGAAATCAAAAAAAGAACTGATTGCTCTTATAAAATATGAGGCAGGATTCTCTCGTTTATTCCTGCATGCATGCATACATGCCCAAACATTTACTAAGTGGCTACTTTATACAAGGAAGTGTCAACCTATTGTCTTTTCCTCACTTTGGAAATTCTTTCTTCTCCTAAAACGTGACTGAAATTGACTTTCCAAATAATTTACCATAAAATATTAGCACATTTTCACTAAAAAAAAAAAAGAAAAAAAGGAGGTAGGGGAGAAAAAAAGAAAAAAATAAAATAAAATAAATATCAGCACATTTTCTAAGTTAATAAAAGTGCACGATTTACTGAAAGTCATCTTTTACAGTTCAGCTTCCTGTTCCTTATTTTTATCCTTCCTCAGAACTCATGTGCATGTCCATACCATCAATAATCAATTTCTATCTAACTGTATTTCTTAGTACAAACTCTTGTTCCCTACTTACTTACTTTCTGGGTTTTGAAAATTTTCTACTTCTTGTTGATACCAATACACTCTTGGACACTGATATAGAAATGTAAAAAGTAGGAATTAAAATCCAACAGTTGATCTGTGGCCAAGAATTAGCTAAGGAACATTATTTAATAGACAAAAGCTGATGACTCTAACACGGGACCATAATATTCACCTCTGCTAAATTCCAATTATTTCTTATTAACATTTACATGTATGTACGTTCTGGCTCATATATATGAAAATAGTTTGTGGCTCTTATAAGACTTCAAAGAGACACAAAATGGCAAAGAATATTACTATACGCCCTTGACAAAAATCTCTGCTTACAGTTCTCTTTGATTAGCCCAATAATTTTCAGATAATGGTGATTTTTTTTTTCTTTAATGTTACTATTAAGGCCAAGTAGTGTGTCGTCTCACCTTACATAGTTAAAATTTGAAAAGGGGCTGTGTTGAGTCCACGAATAATCAGAACTAGAAATTAATCTTAGGTTTACATCATAGGAGTTTCACAACTGCTATACCAGTGGTGTTGGAAATACTTTATCGTGTGGTTTAGGAAAAAACTGACATACATACACAATACTAGTTTTTAATTCTAACTACAGCACACATATTTTTTAAATAGTCACAGGGTATCAGACTGTTAAAGGTGTTTGTATAAAGTATAATACCATTGTTATTTATTACAAAAATGTTTCACCATATGAGCCATTTAATAACTTCTTTCAGAGGAGTTAAAGCTTTTACAAGTTCTACCTGACACTACCATCTAGTGCTGTGGAATGTTACTGCAGGCAATGCCTACTGAACTGCCGAGCATGCTCATTTCAGAAAGAGGAAAACAGCCTTCATGGAAAGTTACAGTCTATATTAAAGTTCTGTAAGAATTTGTGGTAATACACAAAACATGTAATTTATGTTGAATATTTTATTTTATAAATGTTTCAAATATATCACCCTACCAACTCATTATTTAGCTCTTATCTTAATGGCATCAAGATTTTCTCATTCTGTTCTTCCATAAATATTTATAAAGATTTTCTGGAAGTATGTACTTAAAAATTTAAAATACTCCTTGCTTATAATATGAAAGCAAAAATCAATCACATAGATTATATAGAAAAAATATCAAACCTCTTTGTATTACAGAGTTTATTTGAGTAATGTAATAATAATTCTACATTGCAGTGAATTATATCCTGGAGCAAGTTCTGCTGTACCAGTACTAGGCTGCACAGAACTTCCTGGGAGATACAGTCCCTTGGCTGGACTCCAGTTAATTTCTCTAGTTCTCTAAGCCTATCTATGAATTCCACAATCAAGCAGAGCACAGAATCGGAATATAGCTCATTGAAACCACAGAATGCTCATGATTTAAAGGGACTGCATAGGCACCCCATTTGTGTTACCTACCAATGAGTGGACTTCCTGCAACACCCCTGGCTCGCACTCTCCCAGCCACTGCCTGAGTATCTTCAGTGTCAAATTCACCAGCTCTCAAGGGAGATCACTTCATCTTGAGACAGTAAGTGCTGCAAAGCTACTCCTCATGCCAAGCTCAAAGCTATATCCCGTAGCATGTCCCTGTGGTCTTCATTCACCATAAGCCATTCCCCCCTTATTTAATTCCTCTTTCACTGGGCATCCCCTTCAATAGCAGAAGATAGTCCTGCCCCAGTTTCTCCTCTCCAGGGTAAGCAATGCCAATTTTCCGCCTGTTTCTCCCAAGGCCAGTCTCCCTCTCCATCCCATCCCGCTGCCAACTTTGGCCACCAGCGACATGTTTGTTTCCCTGTAATCCTACAAATGGCATCTAGGAGCACATTAGTGTCAACTGGCAGTCACTCCATGATGCCATTTCACAAGCCAAATAACTCTGCCATTCAGTGCCACTACAGCTGATTTTTTAAGACTCAAGAGAAAGACCCACTGTTCTCTCTCAGCTTCTTTACCTTTTGTGTTTCTTTCTTTTGAGACAGAGTCTCACTCTGCAGCCCAGGCTGAATGGAGTGCAGTGGCAGGATCATGGCTCACTGCAGCCTCAGCCCTCCAGGCTCAGGTGATCCTCCCACCTCAGCTTCCTAGGTAGCTGTGACTACAGGCACATGCCACCATGCCTGGCTAATTTTTTGTATTTTATGGAGACACGGGGTTTCGCTATATATTGCCCAGGCTAGTCTCAAAGTCCTGGCTCAAGCAATCTACCTGCCTCAGCCTCCCAAAGTGCTGGGATTACAGGCATGAGCCACCGTACCTGGCTTCCTTCTGTTTCATGTTTTGACTACAAAGCCCCAAACTCAAGCTTGCTGAGGCAGCTAATGTGTTAGAGCTATTGTTCTTCTGAGAAGACTGCTAGCAGCTCTGCCAAAACCCACTGTTCCTTTATCTCCAGACACCGCTGCCCAGGTAAGATTATATCTCCCAGCCTCCCTATGATTAGGCGTGGACACATGACCAAGTCCTTGGTTTGGGAGCAGGAGTGACATCTGCAACCTCGAAGGCAGCTGGGGAAAAGCATCTTTCCTCCTGCATACCCCTTCTTTCCTCCATGCCAGCTGGAAACAGAAGCCATGGAGCCCCATTGGAGGGCACATGCTGAGGAGAGCACAGCTGCTCCACCAGCCCAGGCTCTTGACAACTTCCTGGTACAGAGCCCGCCTACCCCACAGAGTGTTACAAAAGAGAAATGAACATCTGTACTCTTTGAGCCACAGTTTCAGAGGTTTGTTACAGGAGCTTCGCTTCCACCATTACTGAAATATCCTCCTAGTCTTTGTAATTTGCAAATCTGATGAGCAAATACACTCTATTTTGGTATTTATCACTGACAAAATATTAATCAGAACAGCAGGGACCAGGCATGCTATAAAAAGATAATGTTCTTTTTTCAATTTCAAGTTACTATAATAATAAAGGCAGATAGTTTTCAGAGTGTAAGAAAGCAGCACTAGCAAGTGGAAGTCTCTGAAGTGAGCAGCCTCTGGAACACAACTAGTTTCTTCCTGCCTTACTTATATCCTCCTGGGCCAGGCAAAGGTGTTGAGGACTGCAGGAAAATACTGCTTCAGCTTAAATCATGAGGCAAGGTTCCAAAAGAACTCAATGATTTTACTTAGGATAACCTACCCTCCCCTCTTCTCACCATTTAGAAATCAAAAACTATGAAATTCATCCTTATCATCAGAATATGACAAATGAGCAGGCCTAAAATATGCTCCAAAAACTGCATTAAAGGATACAATCAACAAAGAAAAGAGGTACACTATGGAATAAGAGAAAAATATTTACAAATCATCTGATAAGGAGTTAACATCTAGATTATATAAAGAGCTCCTACAACTCAACAACCAAGAAACAAACAACCCGATTAATAAATGGGCAGAGAACTTGAATAGGCACTTCTCTAAAGAAGAAATATAAATGGTTAATGAGTCCATGAAAAGATTCTCAACTAATCATCAGAAATGGAAATGAAACCACAATGAGATACCACCTTATGCCCATGAAGATGGCTACTACAGGAAAGGAAAAGGGGGCGGGAAGGGCAGGGCAAACGTGAGAAAGGTGTGTGTGTGAGCCAAGATAGGGTGAAGGTGGGCACTGTGCTGCTGGTGCAGCTGCTGGGGAAAATGGTACAGCCATTCCCCAACAAATTAAAAGCAGAATTGCCACATGATCTGGCAATTTCACTTTCAGGGATATACCTAAAAGAACAGAAAGCAGGGACTGAAGAGATATGTTTTATGATAGGTACAGGCTTTCAGTCTGGGAAGATGAAAACGTCCAGGAGATTGGCTGCACAACAATGTGGATGAACTTAACACTACTGAACTGCACACTTAAACACTGTTAAGACGATAAATTTTATATTATATGTGTATTTCAACATGTCAAATTTGTTCTAAGGCCACATTTATGTTTAATACCTTAGTAGAATATCAGACACAAATGAGAGTATAAATGGAATATTCTCAAGGCCCTAGACCAGGAATACAGTCTTATAGAGGAAAACTGTTTTCTAAAAAAGAAGACACTTCCAAAGAGGGCAGAAATGGTCTACAGGTCAAAATGTTCTAGAGCAAGTTTGTCCAATCCGCAGCCCACGTGTCACATGGGCCCAACACAAATTAGTAAAGTTTCTTAAAATATTATGAGTGTTTTTTGCAAATTTTTTTTAGCTCATAAGCTATCATTAGTGTTAGTGTATTTTATGGGTGACCCAAGACAATTCTTCCAATGTGGCCCAGGGAAGCCAAAAGATTGGCCACATTGTTTTAGAGGTATGAGTTCATATTTTTATATAAAATTATACATTATATAGTATTATGCAATATAATAATGTTCATAAGTTAATATTAAATATTTTATAATATTCCACCAATTAATAGCTTTTAAAAATATTTATTTCAATTTCAAAGACACTGTAGCTAGGTAAAGGTGAAGAGCTCCAAGACCCACCAATCATCTGTAGGTGGCAGTAAAGCACAGTATTTATGTCAAAGCAGCCCTAAACTATCATATCAGTATGGAAAACTGGAGAATGTACGTAAGAAATCTACAACTATTTCATGTTCAAATAGACTATTTGAATGCTCCTACATTCAATAAATTGCGACTAACTTCTCTGATACAAAACCTTTTTAACTTGCTCACTTTCACCTTAAGGCCTCTATACAGCCAACCCCAATCTACCTATTTCTTTTGGTCTCATTATTTTACTTGATGTCTTTGTGATTATATCTACCTAGAAACATTACCCATTCATTTTTTGAGAGATGGCATAACCTTTCTTAGAGAAAAACACAGACACTAGTCTAATCCACATGCCTGTGAACTGAAGGCCTGCTGAGTGAAGCACTGCTCTAGATGCACTGAAATGTTGGAAGATGCACGTGCCAGGTCCTTGTTCACAAGGCACACACAAAAGAAGAAGAGAGGAAAGGGATGAAAGTGCAATCAGGGATCAGTACCCACACAACTGTCAGAGAGACAGGCCACAGATACTTCAAGCTCCAGCTCTAAAACCTGTAATTACTGATCCTAAATAAAATGTTCCATTCTTGTTAGAAGAGCAAACCTTACACCAGAGGCAGAAGGAAGTAAGCCAAGGGTCTGAGACCTTCATTCCAAAGAAGCACAGCAGCAGCTGGCCTGTGGGTCTCAGGGTGGTCCTGCCTGCCTCCTTTCCTTCCCTTCTCTGTCAAGATTCTCTTTAGACTGTGTGGCTTGCTGAGAGCAAGAGGCTACATGAGCTGAAAGTCGTAAACTTCTTGTAAAGTCTACCCATACAAAAAGTAGTCGCAATAAGAAGATAACATTGCTGCAAATATTCAATTGAATGGAGCACTAGTTTTATTTTATAAGCACAGAAAGAAGAGTTCTGGTCAACACCTTGTTTTAGTAACCAAAATCAATGCAATTTTATTATCAAGAGAAAAATAACATATTTTTCTCTGCAGGCTGATTATAATGTCTCCAAGAGGTTGACTTAAAAATAAATTTAAAATATGATACAAACACACACACTGAAGAACAATAAAAGAAAAAACAATGGCAAAGATCAGGAACTAATGTGACCCCATCAGGGGACTGAATGCTTTGCCTTTAGAGTAGGCCCCAAACTTCAGCAGACACATTCTTGGTTTTCCACCATGGGATGAGGATTTAGGAAATGAATCCTGGACACATTCAGGCTTCCATGCAGACTCCAAGCTCCTATCCTGCCGGCTCCTATCCAAGTCCTACAGAAATTCAGAGGAAGACCAAAGGTAAAATACTCTCTGCAATGGAAAGAGTTGGGGAGAGGAATCCCTTCAAATAACACAAGGCTAGAAGTGGACAATCCCTCACAGGAGGTCTTACCCAACTTCCCCTTTCTTCCAACTGGGGAGAGTGACAATCATAGAAATGAGCCAATATGGTTAAGACAACCTGGTCAATTAGTGACACAGGTTGGGCTCCTGCACAGCTATCCAGCGCCAGTGTAAAGACAGGAAAAGTTTAAATATGCTATAAAGAAAGAGGGGATAAACGAGGCCAAGAGAACTAGTACTAGTGTCTATTGCATGTACTTTAAACAAGTTATAAGGAAGTTTATAGATATGAACTGAAAACTCAAGATGGTTAAAAAAAAATTACTTATAGAAACAGCTTACAAGAAATTGCACTCAAACCCTGTTACTGCCTACTCCAAAGCCCCAGCTTTCTTTAAGAAGCCTTTTTGAATATAAGCCAGCTCAGTTGCCTGTGCCTGTACTCCCAGTTACTCAGAAGGCTGAAGTGGGAGGATCACTTGAGCCCAAGAGTTCGAGGCCAGACTGTGCAATATGACAAGACCCTGTCTCAAAAAAAAAAAAAAAAAAACCTTTCGAATAGGAAATGTAATGCATATACAGAAAAATGCAGCATGCCAGAAAATCCATTTGCTGCTTTTCCCTTCCCTAGCCTGTTCTCTGTCCAAGAGGCTGGTAGATCCAAACTCCATGCAAAGGCTTATAACCCCCCAGCTTCCAGCTGAGTCCTGCTAACAGAAGCCTCAGAGGAGACTTAGGCCAAGAGGAACCTGAGGCCAGGATGTTTATTCCTCCTGGTGCCTTCCTGTAAGGGAACCTCAGGCTTACCGTCTCTCAAAAGAAAAGCAATGCTCCAAGGCAGCTGACTCGACTAGGGTCTCTCCTTCCAAGTTCTAGTAACCCTGCCCTCCCTTGATCTCTTTGGTCCTAAGGGTGGTGAGGGTAAGAAAGCAACAACTTCAGGGTCCTGCCATACAGATGCTGGGGCCGCTTCCTTATTATTACACATGCCCATATCCCACCAAAAGATTTACCACCTAAGTACGAATTCCTAAGCACCGTATTTTCATTTCATCTGCTTTTTGAAATTTACACAAGTGGAATATGATATGAATTCCTTCATGTCTGGCTTTTTCAACTTAGCACTAGATTCATGAGATTCATCCATGTTGTTCTATCTGCCCTGTGTATCATTATCTGTGATTGCAACCAGTACTCCACTCTATGCCTACACCAAAAGTGACTTATTCATTCTATAGCTGGTAAACATTTAGGTTGTTCCGAATTTGGAGTTGCTGTAAATAACGTTACTGTGAACATTCTTGTCCCTGTCTCCTGGTACACAAAAGCAAGTGTTTTTACTGGTTGTAGACCTAGGAGTGGACTCTGAGTCATGGAGTGACTGTATATTCATTTTAGTACTTAATATTAAACCATTTTCCATGTTTAAACTCCTATCGGCAACGTTCCTTGTTAATCAATACCCTCACCACTCAACATCCATGCCACCACTTTGCACTGTCCATCTTTTTCATCATAGACATTCTGGCGAATGGATAATATCCTACTGTGGTTTTAATTTTCATTTTCCCAATTACTAATACAAAGTTGAGCAGGCTTACATGTTACTGACCATTTGGATCTACTCATTCTTGAGTACTTGTTCAAGTCTTTTGGCCACTGAATGGCAGAGATCCTAGACACCACAATTACACATACAGGCTGCCAGAATCCAGCTATAAAACCTTTCCTTGGGAATATCAACTCATTAGCAAGAACAGGGAGATAAAAAGATGGTCTATTTCCTCAGGAGACTGTTTGCTATAAGTCAAATTACTATTTATGATGATTCTCTATTAAGTAGGACCAACTTCAACAAAAATTACTAAAGCAAAATATAATACCAAAACACAAAATACAGAAAGAACATACAATCTGAGAGTCACGAGTAAATATTTCTGGGTCACACCATGTAAACTACATACTTTGCAGATGGCATGAAGATTAAACTGGATCAGGCATGTAAGGCTCTCAGTATCCTGCCTTGCAGTCACCTCTGATTATCTTTCATAATTTAGTTAAGAATAATGGCTGATATAATAAAAAATCCTAAGTAACCTGTCTTAAACCAACAACCCTCAAACATATAGATACATGGTTACTTTTGCTATACAGATGGCTATGTACTAAAATCCTCAACCACATACACTACATAGGTTTGTGTTTAAATAACCTGATAACACATCTCTTGTTCCTTTACCAATTCTGGCCCTCCACAAGTCTTCTTTCTTTCTTTTTCTTTTTTTTTTTT
>NW_016107627.1:537107-548903 GCF_001604975.1 Cebus imitator | reverse complement strand
GATGGGGTTTCACCATGTTGGCCAGGATGGTCTCAAACTCCTGACCTCAGGTGTTCCACCCACCTCACCCACCCAAAGTGTTGGGATTACAGGCGTGAGCCAGTGCACCTGGCCCTCCTCTTTGTTCTGAAATACCACTTCCTCGTACTACTAGGTGTTAACTATACAGTGGTCCCCCTTATTCTCAGGGGATACATTCCAAGACCCCCAGTGGATGCCTGCAACTGCAGATGGTACCAAACCCTATACTATTTTTTCCTGAACATACATACCTATGATAAAGTTTAACTTATACATTAGGCTCAGCATCCTTGTGTTTTGGGACCATTATTCAATAAAATAAGGGTTACTGGAATATAAGCACTGTGACACCATGACAGTGAACCTGATCTGCTGCCTTGGCGACTCTGGATCTCTGTTCCAATAGTGAAATGTCACACTGCAAACTCTTGGCCTGGGGTATAGGACTTAAGTGGCTCCAGGACTGATTTCACTGCCATCACTTATACATGGTTAGATCTGGGTTCAACTTGTTTGCTGTGAGCTAAGTGTCTGAATGTCTCCATGTTTATAAAACTTTAAAACTACAGAAAAATTGCTAAAGACAAGAAATTTGGAAATATATTTACAATGCAATTTGGAAAGTAAACAGAAAGGAGGTATACTAACTGGGCTAGAAGATTATAGCTGTAAATTGTTGGGACTTAAGTAAAACCACACATTTAGACAAACAGTTTCTCAATCTTTATCCAGAAGCTCCTACTATTCAACATATCTCCCACACATCCGCATCCAAAGAGCAGTCAGTTTAGATAAAAGTTTGAGAAACAGAATCAGGGCCAAAGGATAAGCCTCTCCTCTACTTCAGAGCACTCATTGTCTGCCTCACACCCTCTTCTCCCTGAGGACTGGCTGTGTGTTGACTGACCCCATGTTGGGATACATGAACAGTAACAACAGTGGACTCCTGGTCCCTGTGCTGATGGGAGGCAACAAGGATAAGCTGCCCTCACACTTGCTATGCTAAAAGAACAGGAAATATTATTTTACCTGTGGCATAGACAAAATGTCTAACATAGAAGTATGTTTTATAGTGGGAATTTGCTATACAAATCTATTAACTATATCCTTTCTCATTAAAAACTGGCTTAGCTGAATTATATTCAGTCAAAAGTCGGGTTCTAGTGCTAAAATCAAAATCCACTTAGGGCTTTTAACAACAAAACCAAAACCCAAAACTGCAGCTAAAACACATTAGTTCATAAAGCAAGGGGAATCTTGCAGTCTCTGGGAATAAGCAAAATCCCTCTTTTGCAAGTGAATAAGTAAAATCCCTCTTTTACTCATAATCCAAAATAAGTGAAGAAATTAAAGCTGCATGAATGGTTCCTGAAAAAGTTCCTCCGTTTGAAAAAAAAAATTTCACTAGGTTCAAGTATTAAAGAAACTACTATACAAGTTGAATCCTTGACCCATTATTTAGGGCAGCTTCTTTTTACTATAATGCCCTGCCAACACAAAACCACTGTGAAGATCTAGGAGCACAGAGAATGGCAGTCAATGCTACAGGGCTCATGGGTTATGGGAGAGAACTACAGACGCCACACCCTTGCCTAAGTCTCCCCATCTCATAAGCTGGTCAGTGTCCCTGCTGCTGACACTGGGCCCCAGCATTATCCATTCCTTCCCCAACCTCTCCATTTCTTCACCTACTTGTTCAGTCAGACATTCAACCACTATAAAATGCCTCTTCCCTACATACATATGCAACACATGCCAACTCTCAAGGAATGCAACTTAGTGGAGGACAAAAAGCAAGTAAATATGCAGTAACAATGCAAACATGTGCCACTACAGAGATAGGTACCAAGTGATAAGGAACCCTGCAGGGATGAACAACCAGCCCAGCTTCAGAGGGGCAGAGAAAACGTCCCTGCAAAGGAAGCTATAAGAATAAAGAGCAGTAGGCCACTCCATGAGGTGGGAGATGGTGGTGAGGAATGCCTCAGTGGGTGGAACAGCATGTGAGAGGCAGAAAGAGCAAATGTAGCCAGTCCAGAGGACTGGAATGGATGGAGATGGGGAAAAAGTGAGAGCTCACTCCACCTAAAGCCAGGCCTATGGGGAGCCCTCAGGTGCTCCTGGATGCCTCCTCTAAGAGCCTGGCAATTCAGAAAAAAGAATGCCCCTGTGTACCATAAAGGACTCAAGTCTTAATGAGAGGACTCTTCTAGACACATGCCATCATTGTATCTGTTGATTTTAGCAGCAATGGGGAAACTATGCAATACTTAATTTTAGGAAAGTCACAAGCTATGTGAATAGGGCAATGGACAGATAAGGTCTACAGGCAGGAGATTTCTACCTGGCTGAAATATCAAACTCCTATGTGGTATATGAAATATACCACCACATATAAAAAATTAATGAATGTAATTCAGCCATAAGAAGTCCTATCTATTGGACAGATCAATATAATCACCTCCTAAGAAGTTATTACAGTGGGAGAAACTGGGCCTGGCTTCACCCTGAGTTCTCAAGCAAGTAACTGACCTTAAGTTTCTTTATTCACACAAGAAATAGTTGCTATGGTTGTCTCCAGCACTTCTAAAACCCATCATTCTGGCAGGATGTAACAATCAAAAGTATTTTATCACCAAAGGCAAGGATTTAAGTAACTTTTCTAAGCCACAGACTTATAATGGTTTTATCTGGGGGAAAAAAAAATGGATGGGCCCCAAACTGTCTAAAATTCAAAAAACAAACACATTTAAGTTCCTGCACCTTTTAAAAGTTGACAAACCATGCATAACCAAATACAAAGATAATTAAAATTTTAGGATAAGCAAATGAGAGGATAATTTTTTTTTTAAGAAATGAGAAAGTAAAAAAATTAACCCAACGAGGCAGGCAGTGATTCGTTGCTCACTTCCCCTTCTGCTGGTTTCATTTCCCTTCTTAGGTGAAAACACTCCTAATATGTAAATCAGTCCACTACAGACTTCAGAGTCCTTTCTGCTAAGATTTACAGAAATTTGTATGCAAAAGAAATTATTTCTAGACTTCCATGTACTGGAAAAGGACACTTACAAAATACACCAAACTGAAGTGGATTAATGTATGTGGCAAAGCAGAAGCAAGTAACAAAAGATCCTACTTTTAAACATTTAGAAATGTTTAAATACTAAAAAGTAGAAATGTCAATATTCTATAATTTTTAAGAACTCAGTAGTAAAAAGTGAGACTCAAATCATTTTGGAGAACCTACTAAGTGCCAGGTACTATGTTAACTTGGGATCTTTCTGGTTTACGCCCCTTAGAATCCTACTGGATAGCATTATCTCTATTTCAACTGTACAGAAGTGAAGTAGGAACAATAGCTTAGTCAAAGCGGGTCAGTAACTAGACAAAATCACGCAGCTTAGAAAGCAAAGAAGCTAGACTTTAAACCCCTTTTACGCAATATCAAATCTCCTTTTCCTTCCATAGATGATGCAGACTTTAAGCATCAAAGTACACAAACTGAACAAACTTTATCCTTTGTATATAATTCTCTGAAGTATATGCCATCATTTCAAGGGGAGCTTATGCATAAACAAATCATTTGTGAAAGAGAAAAACCACATCCAGGGTAAAGTCATAAGGTGAAAAAGCCTATTTCAGAAAGCACTTCCTGAAAGAGACAAAGCAGCAATTACAGTCAGCTCAGCACCAACTCCTATGCCAAGCGTTACACTGGAAGCTACTTTTTAAAGCAACAAACGTCTAAAACAAAATACAACATTTCTTAAATACACTGTTTCCAGAAAGAGCTATTTTAACAGAGGCAACTCAAAGATATCTCTTCAACAGAAGCGGGTATGCTGAAAAATGTTCATCTCTTATACAGCCTATTGATGGAAAGGAGGTAAGCAGCATTTAATTAACTTCATGATTATTGCCAAAAGTAATGCTTTATGTGCCAAATTTCAAAAATCATTTCATTTTAATAATACAGGCCGGGCACGATGCCCTACGCCTGTAACTCCAGCACTTTGGGAGGCCAAGGCAGGAGGATCACTTGTGCCTAGGAGCAACAGTGAGACACCGTCTCTATAAAAAAAAACAAATATAACTGAACCTTGTTGGTGAAGGACCTTGAAAAAGGCTATATAATCATCTTTCAAAATTAATACGATTTTACATTTATTTTCAATATTGCTTTACATTAACAGTAAATATAATTTTTTTCAGCTTAAGGAAAACATTTATGGCAAATCATATGTACATTTAGGAATGTTCATCACATGGTTTCAATTACATTGTTTCATGAAACATATTTAATGATTTTTAAGAAAAGCTACAGATAATTGTGGTATCTACAGCTTTTAAAAAGCTGACTTGAAAGTCAGTCACTTTTTAATATTTATCCAAAAATCTGTCTGTGTTTGCAGAACACAACCAATACTATATTGCCTTTAAAACACATGCATCACTCACATTTTTTCAAACTTGAGCAAATGAATAGAAGTATTGGTGACAAATAAGCTACATAGAAACAGCTTGAGCCTAACGTGGGAAAAAAGATTTACTCAAAATGGTAAGTACAGGACTTATGCTACAAAATTAAAGGATGAGGATAGGTGAAGGGAGTCCTGATATAACACTAAAAAAGGAAAACAAATACAAAATTTCATTTATATTACAATTGCTACTACTTAAGAATTCATTCCAGTTAAAAATAAGATTTACGCCTCCAAAATTACTCTCCTTTGAATGACATTGGATATATAATTTTTCTCTGCAGTTCTTTCCTCATTTGATAGAAATTAATATTCTAGTCACACAAATATTTGGAAAATTTAATGTAAGTTTTAAAATATATATAATTCTACACCAAAGTCATATTTAACCTAAATATTTGAGAAGGAAAGATGGAAAGGAAGGGAAGGAAGGAAATAAGGCAGGCAGGCAGGGAGGCACTTATCTTGTGATTATCCACAGCAACTGCTCAAGTTAATTCTTCATTATCAATAGCCTGTGATGCCACTGACCACAGCAAATCTCCCTCACAGTTTTCATTAAAGAGAAATTCTGGGCTGATTTCAAGACAGCCCACTCTGCAAAGTGACATTTTTGAAGGAAATTTTTCATCCACCTCCACATTTCAAGGGATGCCACAGGTTCCATCTCATTGCAGCAAAGTCTATTTTTAAAATCTGTTGTTGGTGTTGCATCATGGGGGAATGAAGTTTCACACTGAGGGGTTCAATGATATTTACAACTCCAAATAAACTCCTTTCCATTTAAAATGGACAGATTTTTTTTTTGGGGGGGAGGGTTATGGAAATTTATTAGTTTCTACATACACATCAAGTTACTGAATGACTTATTAATATCTACTTGCCTTAGATACTCCATTTTTGGATTTACTTAGAAAATTTTTAAAATTTAAATAATATTTAAGCTTCTGAATGTAGGCAGAATGAGGATATGAAAGTTACTAATGGCACAAGCTTATTTTCAAGGTGCTGCTTTCTGTGCACCACTGAAGTAGAGCCACTGAAAGCAGTTTCTTGTTTTGATGAACAAAACCTGTAGACTTGGCATTATGTACTCCCAACTGTGCATTAGAAAATAGCTCATCTATTGTTCTAACAGTCCAGTTCTTGATCTGTTGATCATGGCACAAAACACTACTGTTTCTAGACCTATAATTTAAAGAGAATGTAAGGTTATAAATATTATAAAGTGTTTCCACTTAAAAAAAAAAAAAAGTTTAATGGCCAGCTAAACAAGTCTTCATCTAGAAAACTACAATTGAGAGTTTTTTAGTGGAGCTGCTATAAGTCATCTCACCAAAAGTTCCTTTATTTATTCATTGATTCAGTAAATATTTTATTGAGTACCTATTACATGTTCAATAGACAGTGGGGCTACAGCTGTAACAAAGGAAAAGTTCCTATTTCTCTCTCAAATGAGAATTACTGTGAATGTTCAGTAGTTAACCACTCGAATGGTTCCTTGATTCATTTTCCACATTTCTATTCACATATTTTGCATATTAAAATTATATTTAATGAACAAAAATACATTATTTAGACATTGCTCATCTGGTTGCAAAATATTTAAACAGAATGAAGATGACAAAAAGTGGCAAACAACTGCATAAGATTCAAAATTCAGAATGGCCTTTTCCCTGTTAGTCCAAATGAAAGGACACTTACAGAAACAATTGTTACCTAATTTCACACTATAGGAAAAAACTGTAAAGAAATGGTTATTCTTGTAGGAAGAAGGCAAGTGAGCAAGGTGAGAAAGAGAGAGAGAGATGAATGAAATTGTCAATGAATTATGACACCAGGACCGTTTTAATAGATTGATACAAATTAGTAATATCTCTAGGGAATGGATTCATTAACAAAGACTAAGACACATAAAGTGAGTCTATAACATAAAATGTTCTCAAAATTAAAATTCAGTGACAGCCAAGCTGAGTGGGAGAATGTTAAGCATTTATTTTTCAACCAAAATTTTATTCCTATTTTTCTTAACTATTTTTACAGTTTCTAAGTGTCATGCCTACCAACAAGCTGTAAAATGATCACCCTGAACGATCAAGATCAACCTGTCCCTTTTAACAACTCACATCCAGGTGAATACAAAATTGCGGCCCTTGTCTTCTACAGCTGTATCTTCATAATTGGATTATTTGTTAATGTCACTGCATTATGGGTTTTCAGTTGTACCACCAAGAAGAGAACCACTGTAACCATCTATATGATGAACGTGGCATTACTGGACTTGATATTTATCATGACTTTACCCTTTCGAATGTTTTATTACGCAAAAGATGAATGGCCATTTGGAGAGTACTTCTGTCAGATTCTTGGAGCTCTCACAGTGTTTTACCCAAGTATTGCTCTATGGCTTCTTGCCTTTATTAGTGCCGACAGATACATGGCCATTGTACAGCCGAAGCATGCCAAAGAACTTAAAAACACTTGCAAAGCCGTGCTGGCGTGTGTGGGAGTATGGATAATGACCTTGACCACGACCATCCCTCTGCTATTGCTCTATAAAGACCCGGATAAAGGCTCCAGCCCCGCCACCTGTCTCAAGATTTCTGACATTATCTATCTAAAAGCTGTGAACGTGCTGAACTTCACTCGACTGACATTTTTCTTCTTGATTCCCTTGTTTATCATGATTGGGTGCTACTTGGTCATTATTCATAGTCTCCTTCACGGAAGGACGTCTAAGCTGAAACCCAAAGTCAAGGAGAAGTCCATAAGGATCATCATCACGCTGCTGGTGCAGGTGCTCATCTGCTTTATGCCCTTCCACATCTGTTTTGCTTTCCTGATGCTGGGATCAGGGGAGAACAGTTATAATCCCTGGGGAGCCTTTACTACCTTCCTCATGAATCTCAGCACGTGTCTGGATGTGATTCTCTACTACATTGTTTCAAAACAATTTCAGGCTCGAGTCATTAGTGTCATGCTATACCGTAATTACCTTCGAAGCATGCGCAGAAAAAGTTTCCGATCTGGTAGTTTACGGTCACTAAGCAATATAAACAGTGAAATGCTATGAATAATAGAAAGGTTTTTTTACTTCAATCCCATTAAAATTCACTTTACGAACTAGTCTGGGGTCAATGAGTATTCTGTATAATACTATCAAGTCCCTTTTCTCTTGAAAAAAATAAATTCATTATCTTCATTTAAAAAACTTAGAGAAAACATTTTTGTGAATTATTGGGAGAAAAGTATCCAATTTGTCTTTCATAACCAAGCCGTATTTACACAGATAATCAAGTTAAATTTTTGCATTTAATTCTATGTGCAAGTGACACGTGTATGTTAATCAAGTCAGCAGGAGGGGAAATCCAGCTACCATATAAAATAATTTGATTAAATTATTTTCTACCTAGATGCAGCTCCTTGCAAATTAGGTCTAATTTGCACTAGGATTAATTGTAAGTCCAACATTTTATGTCCCAAACCTCAACTTCCAGAATTCCTATACAGGAAATTATGTTGAACTCATTACTGTTACTTACTATAAGGCAAAATTAATAGGAACAACAACTCAAGGGGGCCTGTAAAGGCTATCCCCATCAGCCCTCCCCAACTCTGACTTCATTCTTTTGAAAACAGAGGACAGTCATTCAACAAATACTGAGGGCCTACTACGCACCAGACCCTACTTAAGACTAATGATGAAAACCTAATCTGAAATGCTGTTTCTATCCAATAATCCAAGTTCATTTCTATCATGTGAGATAACTATAATATGGTGAAATACCACTCTCCAATACAAATAGTTAGGTCTTCTTGTGTGGTTAAAAATCCCATTTTTACAAGGGGTTAACTGATTTTTTTTCTAGGCCATATGTCACATTATAAATAGTACTAATAGGAACCTTGAATTCTTAGTCTTGCCATTTAATTTATCCTAATAAAGTAACAAACCAAGTAACTTACCATCTAAAAGAAAGGAACTGAACAATAATCTACAGAGCCCGTATTATCCTCAATACTATGGAAGTAAAATAAATGATTCAACTATAACTTCCTCTCCATCAAATTACCTTTATCACTCTTAACATAATCATGTCCCACTGGGGCTTGGAACCAAATATACGCATTGGTTAGAAATTGATTTCTGGCTGGCTGTGGCGGCTCATGTATGTAATCCCAGCACTTTGGGAGGTTGAAGTGGACAGATCACTTGATGTCCGGAGGTCAACATCAGCCTGGTCAACATGGTGAAACCCAGTGTCTACTAAAAATACAAAAATTAGCCGGGCGTGGTGGTGCACGCCTATAATGCCAGCTACTCAGGAGGCTGAGGCAGGAGAATTGCTTGAACCTGGGAGGCAGAGGTTGCAGTGAGCCAAGACAGTGCCACTGCACTCCAACCTGGGTGACAGGGGGGCAGGAGGGTGGGGGGAAGGGGAGGGAGGAGGGGAGGGGAGGGAAAAAGAGAGAAAGAGAGAGAGAGAGAGAGAGAAAGAGAGAGAGAAAGAAAAAAAGAAAGAAAGAGAAAGAAGAAAAGAAAAAGAAAGAAAGAAAGAAAGAGAGAGAGAGAGAAAGAAAGAAAGAAAAAGAAAGAAAGAAAGACTGATTTTTGGAAATAACAGGTAAATTCATATTCTTTAGAAACAAAAAAAAAAGATTAAAAAATGAAAAAAAGTCTAATCATAAAATAGCATTTTTGCACTAGAAGGTCCCTTGGACAATCTTCTGGTATAATTCTTCTGTTTGAAATATAAAAAACTGAAGTCCAAAGAGGTTATGTGACTTGCTTAGCTGAAGAACCATACCTAGAAACCAAGGTCAGTTCTTTCATATCAAACACTGATTTTTCAATAATAAAAAGCAAACATGTTTAGATAATGTAAACGCTCTTAGAGCTACATGAGGTGGTACTGAGATGAAGTTTCTCAATAAAGAGAAAAACACAAAGATTTTAGTTTTAATAATCAAATGAGTAATATATATCTTTATATATTTTATATACATTAAGTATCTTTATAGATATATATCTTTATATATTATTTATATATCTTGCATATATTTAACACACAATTATTTCTAAAACAAGAAAAACAACACCTGTATTTGATATGTAGGTTTATTTTACACATATACATAGTAAGGGTCAACTCTCAGCCATAGAGATGAATCTACGCTTAAATTTATTAGATAGAAAAGTTCTCTGCCATAGCTTGTCTTGATAAGAAGAGTTTAGTCATCAGCCTTGGGAAAGAATTTGTGACTAAGTCTTCAAAAGGAATTGCAATGAAAACAAAAAATGGCCATACTGCCCAAGGCAATCTACAGACTCAAGGGTATTCCTAGCAAAATACAATGTCATTTTTCACAGAATTAGAAAAAAAACTCTTCTAAAATTCACATAGAACCAAAAAAAGAGCCCAAATAGCCAAGGCAATCCGAAGCAGGGGGAAAACTAGAAAAAACTATTCTAAAAATCATATGGAACCAAAAAGGAACCCAAACAGCCAAAGCAACCATAAAAAAAAAAAAAAAGGCCAGAGGCATCACATTATCTGAGTTCAAAGTATAAGGCTTATACTTCAAATATAGTTTAAACTATAACCAGAACAGCATGGTTACTGGTACAAAAACAGACATACAGACCAGTGGAACAGAATAGAGAACCCAGAAATAAAGTCTCACACCTACACCCATCTGATTTTCAACAAAGTTCACAAAATAAACAGTGGTGAAAGGATTCCCTATTCAATAAATGGTGGTGGAATAGCTGGCTAGTCATAGTAGAAGAATGAAACTGTACCCTTACCTTGCACCACATACAAACATTAACTCAAGATGGATTAAAGGTTTAAGTGCAAGACCTCAGGCTCTAAGAATCCTAGAAGAAAACCTAGGAAACACTATTCTGGACATCAGCCTTGGGAAAGAATTTGTAACTAAGTCTTCAAAAGCAATTGCAATGAAAACAAAAATTGACAAGTAGGGCCCCATTTTAACCAAAGAGCTTCTGAACAGCAAAAGAAACTATCAACAAAGTAAACAAAACCTATAAAATGGGAGAAACTATTCACAAACTATGCATCTGACAAAGGTCTAATATCCAGAATCTAAAAGGAACTTGATTCAACAAGCACAAAACAAATAACCCCATTAAAAAGTGGGCAAAAGATAGGAACAGACAGTTCTCAGAAGACAACACACAAGCAGTCAACACACGTGAAAAAATGCTCATCAGTAATCATCAGAGAAATGCAAATCAAAACCACAATGAGATATCATCTCACACCAGTCAAAACGGCTATTAGAAAGCCAAAAAACAACAGATGCTGGTGAGATCTGGGAAGAAAAGGGAAACTTATACACTGTTGCATGTAAGGGAGAAAAGGGAATACTAATATACTGTTGGTGGGAAGGTAAATAAGTTCAGCCACTAGGTAAAGCAGTTTGGAGATTTCTCAAAGAACTTAGAACTACCATTCAACTCAGCAATCCCAGTACTGGGTACACAGCCAAAAGAAAATAAATCATCCTACCAAAAAGACATATGTACTCACATGTTCATCACAGAGCTACTCACAATAACAAAGATATGGAATCAACCTAGGAGACCATCAACAACAGACTGGATAAAGAAAATATGGTATATATACACCATGGAATATTATGCAGCCATAAAAAAGAACAAAATCATGTCCTTTGCAGCAACATGTATGCAGCTGGAGGCCATTATCCTAAATAAATTAATGCAGAAACAGAAAACCAAATATCACATGATCTCACTTAAAAGTGAGAGCTAAACACTGGGTACACATGGACATAAAGATGGGAGCAATAGACACTGGGGACTATTAGAGAGGGAAAGGAGGAAGGGAAGCAAGGGTTGAAAAACTAACTACTGGGTACTATGCTCACTACCTGGGTGACCAGATCATCTGTACCCCAAGCCTCAGCATCATGCAATATACTCATATAACAAACCTGCACGTGTTCCCCCTTAATCTGAAAGCTCAAATTTCAAAATACAAAAACAGAGTCAGTGACCTACTGCACTGACAAGCAAAGACAAAGATTTCTAGCTTGCATGATTCCAAGTAGATGCTAACTAAAATAAGAAAAAAGAGGGAAAGAGGATAGAGAGGAAGCCAGAAGAGAAGAGAACTTCTGAACATGAGTTTTCTTTGAATCTATAAATCATTAGGAAATAAGACTCTAGACCAGGCATGGTGGCTCACGCCTATAATCCCAGCAGTTTGGGAGGCCAAGGCAGGAGGATTGCTGGAGGCCAGGAGTT
>NW_016107627.1:476551-536693 GCF_001604975.1 Cebus imitator | reverse complement strand
GGCACACCTATAATCACAGCTACTCAGGAGGCTGAGCTGGGAGGATTGCTTGAACCCAGTAGTTTTTTTGAGGTTACAGTGAGCTACTATGATCTCACCAATGTACTCCAGGACTGGCCAACAGAATAAGACCTCATTTCTAAAAATAAAAGAAAGAAAAGAAATAAGACTCCAGAAAGATCAGGAGAGTAATATGGATTGGAAATTGAGAGCTGGGAAGCAAACAACAGATGTTCACTGTAGTTGAAATCAAAAGGGTGGGCAAGATAGCCCAAAAAAACTTGAGAAAAGAGCTGTATGCAGTAACTAAGGTTGATAAGAACTAGGAGGGAGTAGTTTGTGGGTCTCAAGAGAGCAGGCAGTTTCACGAAATAAGGAGAGGTTAAAAGCATTTAATATGCTACTGAAAGATTAAATAGGATGACCAGTGGCTTTAGAAATTAGGTGGCCACTGGTGACCATTATAAGAGAAGTTCCTACAGTGGTGAGGTTACAAATAAAAAAGAGAATAGGAAGTAAAGAACTGTAGGTCAGGTGCAGTGGCTCACACCTGTAATCCCAGCACTTTGGGAGGCCGAGGTGGGCATATCACGAGGTCAGGAGATCGAGACCATCCTAGCCACGGTGAAACCCTATCTCTACCAAAATACAAAAAATTAGCTGGGCATGGTGGTGCGCGCCTGTAGTCCCAGCTACTCAGGAGCTGAGGCAAGGGAGTCACTTGAACCCAGTTGACACAAGTCGCAGTGAGTTGAGATCATGCCACTGCACTCCAGATCATGGGACAGAGCAAGACTCCATCTCAAAAAACAAAAACAAAAAAAAACTTCAGAGAGTGCAGATAAATTTGGTACTGATGGAGAAGAAAAATATTAGATATTAGGTGAAAAACACTGCAAATTGTAAAGCACATTGCTATTTTTATTTTTAACTTTAAGTTCTGGGATACATGTGCAGAACGCGCAGGTTTCTTACACAGGTATACATGTGCCATGGTGGTTTGCTGCACCTATCAATCCGTCATCTACATTTTAAGCCTTGCATGCGTTAGGTATTTGTCCTAATGCTCTCACACACCCCCTGACGAGCCCCGGTGTGTGATGTTCCCCTCCCTGTGTCCATGAAGCACATTGATTTAAACAAAGAAACAGTAATTTCCATAAAGGATATATTTGTGGCTGGGTACAGTGGCTCACACCAGCAATCCCAGCACCTTGGGAGGCCGAGAAAGGAGGATCATTTGAGCCCAGAAATTCAAGACCAGCCTAGACAACATAGCAAAATCTTTTCTCTACCAAATAATAATAATGTTTTTAAGAGATATATTTACAGAATACAAAGTTTACTTGTTGAACTGTGTTCCAAGAAGTCTATGTTTGAGAAAGCCTCAAGATTAAAAAAAGTCATACTATATACTGTAATGTTTTGTGACTTGAAAAGAGAGATATTCTCATTCAGGATGTGGCTGAGTTAACATTTATAGTGTCTTTCAAAGGGGATGCTACAATGTTACAATTTATTCAAGTTTGTAACTCTTGCTACAAGCTACAAACTGAGATTTAAGTATGTAAATTCCTTCTCTTTTCTAAGAGTAAGCAAAAATATTCCCATCAACTTCAAAATCGAATCAATCTTTGTTTTATGTGCTAGTTAACAGGATTCCTAATTAAATAAATGAATATGAAGGTTCTATTGTCATTCAATTTTCTGTACAGCAGGAAAAAGAATTGTCATCAGACAAGGGGACAGTGTAAATAAGAATTAATGCTAAGTTACTATCCATCTCCAAAATTTATTCTAACACAGATATACACACCTCCTATCACTCAGTGGGCTGTACAGGGAACCAAAAAGAACTGGCCTGATAACAGATGTTTTGGGGAAAACTGATGATTTAGCAATGCTGCTGCTTTCCTGAATCAATGTGGAATCATTCCTGATGACTACACTATTTTCCACAACAGAATAGTCAACTTAACTTATCAGTCTAATTACAATGACCACCTGTGGAATTCAAACTACATGCTAATTATGACACAGAACTTTATGCCTCCATTCAAATATTATTCAGAATCATACATTAATAAAATAGCTAAAGGTCAACATTCATGGATATTCATACCAACTATAATTCACAAAGGGCAGCTACACTGTAAATATTAACAATGCAGGTATGAAACTTACTAGAACACTAATTTTTAAATAGGGATTCAAAGTGAATTTGAATCAAGATACATACAGCAGCTTAATAGTTCTCAAAACACATATTTAAAATTAAAAGAAGAATGAAGATAGTACACACTGAATTTTGAATATTTGGTGTCTACATTTCATACTACCTTATTTCCCAAATAGTGTCTCAGATACTTAATTCAGATGCTTGGAGGTCATTTATATGTGCTAACAACTCTGCTCCTAGATTCACGTTATTTCACACACCAATATATGGTTTTTTGGTTTTTGTTTGTTTGCTTTTGAGATGGAGTCTTGCTCTGTCACCCAGGATGAAGTGCAGTGATGCGATCTCGGCTCACTGCAACCTCCGCTTCCTGGGTTCAGGCAATTCTTCTGCATCAGCGTCCAGAGTAGCTGAGACTACAGGCGCGTGCCACCACACCCAGCTAATTTTTATATTTACTGGCCAGGGTGGTCTCAACTCCTGACCTCATGATCTGCCTGCCTCAGCCTCCCAAAGTGCTAGGATTAGAGGCATGAGTCACCAAACCCAGCCTGTTTTTTTTTTTTTTTTTTTTGAGATGGAATCTTACTCTGCCAACTCTGCTCCTAGATTCTAGTTACTTCACACACTAATACATGTTTTTTGTTTTTTTAAAGATCAACGTAATATGAAAGCATACACATTCTGCAGGTTGTCTACAAAGTTATAACCTATACGCTGGCTTTAATTTATGTTTGATGGAAGTGTATAAAATATTATCAGCTTTTAAAAAATCATTCTTCAGAAGCTTAACCTCAAACAAATTAATTTTGTTTCCTAATCTAATTAAACTTTATATTTTTGTGTTTAGTTCATAAAATTACAAAGACAAATTTCACTATAAAAACACACAAAATGAATTCTATCAGGACCAGAATAGGAAATTCATTTAAGAAATTCTCCAAAACACAAAATTTCAAAGCTAAAAAAAAAAAAAAAAACTAGTGTGGCCAGGTGCAGTGGCTCACACATGTAATCCCAGCATTTTGGGAGGCCGAGGCAGGTGGATTACCTGAGGTCAGGAGTTCAAGACCAGCCCAGCCAACGTGGCGAAACTCTGTCTGTACTAAAAAAATACAAAAATTAGCCAGGCATGGTGGCATGTGCCTTTTAGTCCCAGCTACTCAGGAGGCTGAGGCAGGAGAATCCCTTAAACCAAGGAGGCAGAGGTTTATCGCGCCATTGCACTCCAACCTGGGTGACAGACCAAGACTTTGTCTCAAAAATAATTTTTAAAAAATTAATGTAAAACTGATTCTATTTCAAGAACATAATGAAAATGTAGGCATATATTGGACATTTTTACATATGAAATCAATTTTACTATATCTAGAAGTTTAAAATATTCTTTTACTGACTTTCACATATAATAATACTTTATATCAGATTCAAGTAGTTCTAAATTAAGTCAATCTTTAAGCGCTACTTACAATCCAGAAGGCAAATTACTAGCTGCAGTGATGCCAAAGGAATACTGCATAGCTTCAACGAGGAGGAGGTCAAATAAGGCTGACAAAACCCAGGAACCCAGCAAAAAGGACTACAAAATAAAACAGCAGAAAAATTATAGAGATGAGTCTCCTAAAAATAAAGAAACATTTATTCAGCTAGAATGAGCTCAGGGGTGTGTATGTATTCGTGTGTGTGTGTGTGTGTGTGTGTGTGTGTGTGTGTGTGTGTATGTGTTTCGTGCAAGTTGCACGAGAGGTACTTGAATTTTTTTTTGTGATTAAGAAAACATATTCTCATTAAGATAACAGAAAACTGCCTGTAAGAAATTTTAGGATTGTGTTTAGTAAGATTTTTTAAAATTACACACATAAGCTAGAAAGAAAGGCTAACAAATGATGAAAATTACTTGTTTATATTAAAACGGATTTTTGAAAATGGGCGTAGTAAAACCATATTGCTCAAATGTATTAATATCTGTAATTTTTAAGTATGCTGAAGATATATTTTTTAACTAAAACACAAACCACTATGCAAAATAAATTATAATTTTATTAAAGTCAAAGTATTAAAATTTGTATTAGCTATTCACAAATAATATAACACATTATCATCATTATTATTATGCTAGTATCTTACATTTTAAAATTTTCTTTGGTTAATGTCCATGTGCCTCAAATCAGATACAGAATTAATTAAAAAGACAATTGTAAATAATAACACCAAGTTTAACAAAATAAAACCCATTTAAACAAAATTTTTTTCTATAGCCTAAGCAGCAAGGGCAAAATACATAAAAACTTACTGCAAATTTTCTGCTTCCATATCTTCTTTCAAATATCCTAAAATTATAAATAAGCAGACTACTGCAGAAAGTATCTTTCAAATCAAGGCAAATTATTCTTCCACATATCAACCTCCAAATCTAGATGGGATTTAAAAAAGAACAATAAACAAGGGTAAGGTTGTTCAGTTATGTTCCTTAGCAAATTTATCATGTTTACACTGCCTATTTTGAATACTCTCAACAAAATCATAATGCACACACAAAAGGAAAACTATATATGTATATTCTCTAAGAAACATGTTCAAGTCTCTCACAGTAAAAGTTTCTTCCAACAGTAGCACAAAAAGTACTTGCATTTTTTTTGTGCTTATAATAAGAAAACATACTCTCATTAACCAAAAACTGCCTGTAAGAAATTTTAGGATTGTGTTTGGTAAGTTTTTTAAAAGTATATACATAAGGTAGAATGAATGGATAACAAATGTTCATTTTTATACTATTGAATAAGACAAACTTGTAACTGAAAAACAACTTAGGTATAAACTCAAAAATATACATTTCTGAGCTTAATTTTAATCATCAACCTACTTCATAGCAACTATGCAGAAAGTAATTTATGGTAACTGCTGCTAAATATGACTCTGTTTGAAATATTACTTTATTTAAATCATTGTTTCACCCAACTTCTAGTTGCAAAAAAAAAAAATAAGGGGAAAAAATAAAAAAAAAAAAAAAAAAAAAAAAGGAGCTACTCAACAGCCTATTTTGAGTCTGCTTAAACATTTTTCCGATTTTTAAAGATAATCCCAATGATACTGAACAAACATTCTAATCTTATTTCCTCTTCACAATTACCTTATGTGATAGGTAAAACAAATATTAATCCCACCTTTTCTTTGTATTTTTATTGTAGTAAAACAGATATGATACTTATGATTTTAACTCCTGAGTAAACAATTCAGTGGTATTAAGCAAATTCACAACGTTATACAACCATCACCACTATCTATGTTCAGAGTTCTTCATCATCCCAGACAGAAACGCTGTGCTAACTCCCTGCTCCCTCCTGCCTTAGCCCCAGGAAACAATTTTCTATTTATGTCTCTATGAGTTTGTTTATACTGGATACCTCATGTAAGTAAGATCATATATTTCTCCTTTTACATTTGCTCATTTCACTTTGCGTATTTTCAAGGTTCATAGTAAAATATGTATAAATCTCATTCTCATTTATAGTTGAATAGTATTCTACGGTATGTATAATTTGAGTTTCTACCTTTTTGCTACTGTGAATAATGCTGCTGTGAACATTGGTAATGTTAACTCCTTTTTTTTTTTTTTTTTTTTTAAGACAGGGTCTTAAATGATCACATCTCACTGCAGGCTCAACCTACTGAACTGAATCAATACTTGCATCTCAGCCTCCTGAGTAGCTAGGACTATAGGCATGCACCACCACACCCATCTAATTTTTGTATTTTTTGTAGAGATGGGGTTTTGCCATGTTACTCAGGATGGTCTTGAACTCCTGGGCTCAAGCAATCCATCCACCTGCCTGCCTTGGCCTCCCAAAGTGCTGGGATTACAGGCATGAGCCACCACGCCCAGCCAACTCTGTCTTAAGATAAGGAAAAAGAGGCACAGAGAATTTGTCTAAAGTCATATAACCTGTGCTCTTGCCAACAGAAATAAGAATACAAATAAGAAGTCTAACCATATCAACTGTCAAAACATGTCATATATGTTTCTACTCCAATCAAGACACTAGGCAGAGTCTTTGTCATGATTTTACTAGCCACCAGAGTTCATCTCAGCCGCCAGCCCAGCTGACCTGAGAATGGCTGCCTACCAGGCTGTATTGAGGCCATAGCTGGGCTCAAGGAGAAACAGTACCAGAGTCACACTGAAACTTCAGGCTGCATATACGTCCATCAATATGATCAATGAAGCAGTACACGTGAGAGCACATATGAAGCTGTCAAGTACTTTACCAGTGTCAGATGATGATGGCTGTCATCTCTGCAGAATACCAGATTCAAAAACCGTAAGAGGCAGCTCCAAGTCCTCTATCCCCACATTTAATATTACAATGAAAATACTCAGGGACAAGCTCTGAGAGCCACTAAGAAAATCTGGGGATTAAGGAAATTGAGACTTTACAATTGCTAAAATACAACTAACTGCATTTCTAGAACCCCATTTTTTCCAGTTAATGAAAATAAAGCTGCCAGCTACAGTTTTAAATAATGTATGTGTTACAATCATGCTCAAGGACACAAAACTGTGAGAGATGGTATAAGAATAAACCACTGCATATTATTATGCAGGTGAATGCCCCCTAAAGACTGATAACTGGCTTGCACTCAGCAAAGCACTGCTTCTGCAACTCAACCTAAAGAAAACTGACTGTACCTTTGCATTAATTGCCAAAATCTGGGAGATTCAGAACTTGCAATATAAAGCCTTTCATCAACTGCCCCTCTTGGACTTATCCTGGGTTCATCTCAAAACATGCATCCTGTAGCATACTCCTAAGGGTCTGAAGTTCACGTTACTTCCTGAAGTAAAATGCCCTTCTCCCTCTTCACTGCTAATTCACAGTCACCCCTTCTTTCAGACCAAACTGAAAGCTCACATCCCTCAGACTCTCCAGAGCTATGCCCCAACACGGGTCCCTACTTCCTTTATCGCCCCCGAGGATGTCATGTACACCTGTGTCCTACAGACTCATGTTCTTACATGTATATGTGTGTTTAGATTTCCCAAGGCAGAACTGAAACTCCCGTATCTCTCATGAATACACACTGAGAGCCTCTTAGGTGTTTTAACAGTGGCAATGTTGATGTGGCTATTCCCATTCCTGGACAGTAGAGTGGTCCTCTTCTAACCAAGCAGGTCACCACCTTTAAAGCACAGATGCCCACAGAGTGGGCTTAGCCAAATGAACCAAATTAACTCCAGAAATTAGGAAGGTACCAACCCAAGGCTCGGGGCCCCTTACATTAGTGGTCCTCAAAGCCGGCCATACACTAGAATCCCCTGGGGGTTGTTTTTAAAAAGACGGCAATGTCCAGGTCCCACCACCAGACTCTTTGACTGTTGTTCTGGGGTGAGATACTGGGTTTATATAAATCTAGATATAAATTATACCTATACATAAGTGTAGATATGGAGACAGATCTCTTAAGTTTTTCCAGGTGATTCTAATGTGCGCCCAGTGTTGAGAACGGCTGCATTATAGCAACTGAAATAATACAGAAGCTATACTATCTTCTGAGAAATCAGTAATATGGATAAATAACTGAAAGACCCGCACAGGAAGCTGAAGCCAATTTGAGAAATGGTATTAATTACATCACTATGCAGAAAAGGTGTCAGTGTTCAAGAAATGGATTATTATGCTAAAATGGGTTTGTGTTAAGCAAAGAAAGCATGGCAGTCATATACTAGAATTTTTACTACCACTCCAATTCATACACAAGAACCCAGCACCAGTATTTTCAACGAGATCAGTCTAGAAACCTTGAAAACCACAACTTCTGCTCCTTCCCATAGCAGAAACTCAAGAGAAATTTCCTACTTCATTTAACCATCACTGTAAAAGTATCATAAATTCATAATCTGATACAGCTGACAGAGCCTAGCTCCTGTAAGCAAATATTCAAATTGAGACAAGGTTTTGGCAAAGCTAAGTATGCATATTGAACATTAAAAAAAGATTTAGCACTGTTTTTAATTCCCTTGAAGTTATAAATTGCATTTCTCTCAGTAAAAAGTGAAACTGAAAACAAATATACCTAATAAAAGGAAATACTGCCATTGCTTCATTATTCTCTGCTTTGCTCAATAAATACAACTAGAAAAGTTTCTTAATGAAATATTAATAATAAATATTTCTTACAAACTGGGGGCTTTGAGGGACTAATAGTAGGAAGAAAAAGCAAATCTAGAGAAAAAAAAAAAAAAAAACTGTCCTCTCTCTTCCGAGGGGCCAGTGAGGCAGAGCTCACCTGGAAGTCATTCTTGACTGCGTGGAGGTCATACACAAAGAGCTTCTGGCAGTGAGGCAGGAGAAGGGCCAGGAGGAGGGAGAGGGCACTGGGCACCAGCAGAAGGCTCTTCGACAGGGGCGCCTTGTCTGGAGGAAAAAGGAAACCACTTTCAGAATGATTGTTCCTAAGATTTAAAAAACCACATGGATGAAAAGCAAGAGAATTTGCTTCTTTTAAATCAGAATGAAGACAAAGTCCAGAAACTCTGAAATTTAGTTCTAACATCCATTTTCAAATCATTGACCTGTGGAAGTAAGTGATCAAAAGACGCTGGAAACATGCAGAATGCACTGGCAGGGCTTCACTGTCAGTTGGCTCTTAAATGAGACCAAGTTTACAGCCAGAACTTCCATAGAAACACCTTTCAGAAAATGGTTACCCAAGTGTAAAGAAATAAGAGAAGTGTGTTTTCTGTCAATCAGCCAGTTAGCTCCTGAGTAGGCAAAAAAATTCATATATATAAATAGATTTTTAAGTTTTATTTTGTAATTGATACGTATTAGGTGAACATATTTTGGGATTACATGTGATAATCTGATACATTCATATAATCACATCCAGAGATGGAGTCTCACTTGTCGCCCAAGTTGGAGTGCAGTGGCGCGACCTTAGCTCACTGCAAATTCCATCTCCCGGTTCAAGGGATTCTTCTGCCTCAGCTTCCTGAGTAGCTGAGATTATAGGCACATGCCACCACACCTAGCTAATTTTCGTATTCTTACTAGAGAAGACCACATTTCGCCATGCTGGCCAGGCTGGTCTCAAACTCCTGGGCTCAAGTGATCCTCCCACCTCGACCTCCCAAAGTGCTGGGATTACAGGCTTGGGCCACCACGCCCGGCCTGGGCAACTATTTCTTTAAGCTAGGAACACTGAATTATTCTCTTCTAGGTATTGTGAAACATCCGATAGATTAGTGTCAACTACGGACACCCCACTGATCTACTGAACACCAAGTCTTATTTCTAAGTGTATGTTTGTACCCATTAATCAACCTCTTTTTATCTCCCTCTCCCTCCTACCCTTCCCAGCCTCTGATAACCACCAGCCTACTCTCTATTTTCATGAGATCCACTATATTAGCTCCCATGTGTGAGTGAGAACATGCAATCTTTGTCATTTTGTTCTAAGCTTATTTCACTTAACATGTCTTCTAGTTCCATCCATCCTGCTGCAAATGACAGGATTTAATTCTTTTTTACAGCTGAATAATATTCCTCTGTGTGTGTGTGTGTGTGTTCCTTATCCATTCATCCTTTTTTTTCCATTCATGCATTGATGGACACTTAAGTTGATTCCACATTTTGGCTATTGTGAATAGTGCTACAAAAACATGGGAGTGTAGATATCTCTTTGATATACTGATTTCCTTTCTTTTGAATATATATCAAGTAGTGGATCATATACTATTTCAAGAATCTCCATACTGTTTTCCCCTGTGACTGTACTAATTTACATTTCCACCAACAGTGTACTAGGGTTCCCCTTTCTCCACATCCTGGCCAGCCTCTGTTTGTTTTGCGTTTTGGGTTTTTTTTGTTTTGTTTTGTAGAGAGTTTTGCTCTTTCACCCAGGCTGGAATGAAGTGGTGTGATCTCAGCTTACTGCAACCTCCATGCCCCAGGATTCAAGCGATTCTCCTACCTCAGCCTCCCGAGTCTGGGATTACAGGCGCCCGCCACCACACCCAGCTAATTTTTGTATTTTTAGTAGAGATAGGGTTTCATCATGTTGGTCAGGCTGGTCTTGAACTCCTGAATTCAGGTGATCCACACACCTCGGCCTCCCAGAGTACTAGGATTACAGGTGTGAGCCGCCGCATGTGGCAGCCAGCCTTTGCTACTCCTGTCTTTTTGATAAAAGCTATTCTAATTCATGGCTCATTGTGAAATATTTGTGAAATAGCTCATTGCGGTTTTCATTTGCATTTCTCTGATGATCAGTGATGTGGAGTATCTTTTCATATGCCTGTTGGCCAGTTGTATGTCATCTTTTGAGAAATGTCTTTTCAGATCTTTTGCCCACTTTTAAATGGGATTATTTGGGTTTTTGCCATTGAGTTGTTTGAGCTCCTTACAAATTCTGGCTATTAATCCCTTGTCAGACGGATTAATCTGCAAGTATTGCAAGTATTTTCTCCCATTCTGTGGGTTATCTGTTGACTTTCTTTTTCTGTGCAACAGGAGCTTTTTAGTTTGAGGTAATCCCATTTGTCTATTTTTCCTTTGTCAGCCTGTGCTTTTGAGGTCTTAACACAAAAAAATCTTTGCCTAGAGCAATGTCCTGGAGCATTTCTCCAACATTTTCTGCTAGCGGTTTCATAGTTTCAGATCTTAGACTTAAGTCTGTAATCCATTTCCTTTGATTTTTATATATATTAAGAAATATGGGTCTTTCATTTTTCTGCATATGGTTAGCCAGTTTTACCAGCACAATTTTTTTTGAGACAGAGTCTCACTCTATTACTCATACCGGTGTCCAGTGGCATGATCATAGCTCACTGCAGCCTTGAACTCCTGGGCTCAAGTGATCCTACTATCTCCCTAGTAGCAGCTGGACCTACAGGCACAAGCTACCACACCCGGCTTTTTTTTTTTTTTTTTTTTTTGTAGAGATAAGGTCTTGTCATGTTGCCCAGGCTGGTCTCAAACTCCTAGTCTCAAGTGATCCTCTCACCTCAGCCTTCCAAAGGGCTAGGATGATAGGCATGAGCCACTGCATCCAGTCCCAGCACAAATTTTTTGAAGAGACTGTCCCTTCTCCATCGTATGTTCTTGACACCTTTGTTGGCTGCAAATGCATGCATTTGTATCTGGGTTTCCTAATCTGCTCCACTGGTCTATGTGTCTGCTTTTATGTCAGTATCCTGCTGATTTGGTTACTCTGCAGTATATTTTGAAGTCAGGTAGTGTGGTATTTCACTTTATTCTTTTTGCTCAGGATTACTTTGGCTACTCAGAGTCTTTTGTGGTTCCATATAAATTTTAGGATGTGTTTTTCTATTTCTGTGAAGAATGTCATTGATATTTTGACAGGATTGCATTGAATCTGTAAATTGCCTTAGGTAGTATTGCCATTTAAAAAATATTAATTCTTCCAATCCATAAGCATGGAATATCCTTTCATTTTTTGTGTGTTCTTCAAGTTCTTTCATCAGTGTTTGACAATTTTCCTTGTACATATATTTCACATCTTTGGTTAAATTGTTCCTAGGTGTTTTGTTTTTAAAAAATTAAAAGAAACCAAAGTGTTAACACTGCTGTCTGCAGTGGCCTCCTGAGATTTTCCATCATGAGTACAGTTGGAGCCCAGGTCAGTTTTCCAGGGGAGCCTAGTGTAACCTCTGCCTTGCACTAAAGCAGTCACAGCCCTCTTCCTGCTTGATCTAATCATTTACATATTAAGTATGAAAGAATTATACTACTAAGGTTATTTTAGGAACTATAAATGTCTTCTCTCTTCCCTCTGATATGAGAGAAAAAAAAAAGCAAATATGTTTTCTTCTAGCTAACTTTTTTTCCCAATACAACAAAATGTCAGCTTTTACGTACTAAGGAACATTTCCTCCAAGTATGTCATTTAATCAAAATGTGCACTATTGTGAGACATCTGGGTAGCCTCTCCTCTCCCTCCTGGTCTTCCTTGGTTCCACCTTTGTGTTTTCATGCTTTCCTCTTTCATAGGCCCTGAAAACAAGCCCCTGAAGCTACCTGCTGAGCTAATCCATGGGACAGAACAAACGCTATGAGAAGGGAAAGGACCTGGGGCCCAGAAGACTTGGGCTCGAACTCTCATTTTCACACTTACTGATGCTTGTCATTGGACACAGCATCTGACCTCTCTGAGCTTCAGTCACCTCATCTGACCTAATTCTCAGGGTTACGCTAAGAATGAAGTGAGGTAACGGATGTAGAAATGGCTAGCACAGTGTCCGGCCTATGATGGGAGCTCAGAAATATAAAGTGAATCTAAATCTAGGAAGCTGCTAAATTAACATGTTTTCCTTGGAAATAATTACTTCATATAATAACCCTGTAATATTCATAGTATCAAAAGACTAGTCTTGAGAACTCAAGTGGTACCAGCAGATTTGGTTACAAAAACATGGCAGAGATTTCCGTCAAATAAGGAAACACTTAAGCTTCATCAAGAACCAAAAACATTGCCTTTTTTCTCTTAATACAGTTGTATTCTCCCATCATTTTATTGTGAAAAAGTTTACAATGAAGACTTACACTGGGAATTGCATAATGATAATTTTGATAATTCTGTCACTGCTTTTATATTTCTTAGCTGGCATTCTGTCTTCATTCTTCTTGTATCTCGGTATCACTCTACACTCATGGACTTTTACTTAGTCATTGTGTTACAATCAGCTGCATTCTTTTTCCAACATTCTAACTGTCTGGGTGGAAGCCCTCTGACCAGCTCCTGTGGCCTTTCAACCATGGCCCTCCATGCCTGCTCTGGCTGCCCCACTTACCCATTTTGTCCTTGCTTTACGCCCTCCTGTACTCTCCCTGCCCGAGACCTAGAATTTCTCTAAGGATCCCTGTTAGGGAATGGGGAATGTTGGGGAATGGTCTTTAGAAACAAAATCTGAGGCTGGGTGCCGTGGCTCACACCTGCATTTTGGGAGGCTGAGGCAGGTGGATCATGAGGTCAGGAGTTCAAGACCAGCCTGGCCAACCTAATGAAACCTCATCTCTACTAAAAATACAAAAATTAGCCAGGCATGGTGGCACGTACCTGTAGTCCCAGCTACTCAGGAGGCTGAGGCAGGAGAATCACTGGAACCTGGAAGGTGGAGGTTACAGTTAGCCAAGATCACGCTATTACACTCCAGCTTGGTCAACAATGTGAGACTTTATCTCAAGAAAGAAAAAAAAAAGAAGAAACCAAATCTGAGTACTAGATGTGCTCAGTGTAATTTTGGATCCCAATGCTTCTAGCTCTTTCAGTAATAAGCGCTAGAAAATATATTTTTGAAACCATGATTCATAATGATATTTCCAATTCAAATTCAACAATTTAACACTATAGTACTCTTTTTCTTTTCTTAAGATAGGGTCTCCTTGTATAGCCCAGGCTAGAGTGCAGTGGCATGATCTCAGTTGACTGTAACCTCCACCTCCTAGGCTCAAACAATCCTCCTGCCTCAGCCTCCCAAGTAGCTGGGATTACAGGGGCAAGGCACCATGCCCGGCCATTTTTAATTTTTTTTTATTTTTGTAGGGACAGGGTTTTCCCATGTGACCCAGGATGGTCTCGAACCCTTGAGCTCAAGTGATCTGCCTGGCTCAGCCTCCCAAAGTGTTGGGATCCCAGGTGTGAGCCACCATGCCTTGCCTACAGTGCTTTTTCTTAAGCTCTTTGCATTTCTGTCTTTTCTCTCTTAAATATTAATAGTTACCTGCTTGCTTTATCCTTGGTTACACATAAAATAATTTTAATACTATAATATCAGCATCATTATAAACAACAAACTGTTTATTAAGCCCACTGGGCAAAGTTTAAGATATATTAGAAGATTTTGTTTTTGTTTTGGTCCTTAGAATGTGTGTGTACACATATATCTCCATTAAAGGTGGTCGGAGTCCTGTGTTCAAAAGCTACTTGAAATAATTCTTTTCCCTGGTGGTTATAATACAGAAGTTTGTTTATTTCTGTTTACATTCAATGCTAAAGTTTGCTTCTTTCTCCATTAAAATTTCTGAATGTTAAATATTTACACTGTTCAAAAACCAAAACTATGAAAAACAAAGTTTTACTTTCACTTCAGTTATTTATCCCCTCTATCCCATACCCCACAACCCACTCCCATAGATACACACTAATAGTTTCTAGCTTAACTCCCAATTTTCTTTTTTAAAAAACAATTAACACACGTGTTAACTTATACATATATATATATACATGTAGACATGGTACAAAAATGCACACACTGGTAGTTCCTCATTTCTGCATAGCTCTAATAGGCACAGACTTCAGTTACACTGCTTTGGTAAAATAACACCAGCTCTTCAGTATATATATCATTATGTCAGTAAGATGTGTACTACGATCAGTGACCAATCATATATGTCACTTCTCTCCAAGTCTGTCAGTGACTGGTCACTGAGCAGCTGTTATTCCATTCATGCACAGAGAGCAAAGCATACGTGCTTCCTCATCTTCCAATGATAAATTCATGTGACATTTTACAAAAATAGACCATGAAAAGACGGAGCTAGTCAATAAAGATGAAAATATACAGAGGGCCAGGCGTGGTGGCTCACATCTGTAATCCCAGAACTTTGGAAGGCCGAGATAGGCAGATCACTTGAGGTCAGGAGTTCGAGACCAGCCTGGTCAACATGGCGAAACCCCATCTTTACTAAAAATACAAAAAGTAGCTGGGCATGATGGCACACCTGTAGTCCCAGCAACTCAGGAGGCTGAGGTGGGAGACTCATTTGAACCCAGGAAACAGAGGCTGCAGTGAGTCAAGATCATACCACTGCACTCCAGCCTGGATGACAGAGAAAAACTCCATCTCCAAAAAAATAAAAGTATATAGCAAAGAAACAAAAAGTAATAGTGCTGAAAGTGAAATCTGAATAAAATGTTATAAAGGTTATACAAGAAATAACAAACCACAGGAATGTTGACACTGCCACCATTCAAAAGACTCTAGATGGACAGCCAGGGAAACCCAGTGAAAGTGAACTTATCAATAGGAAGGTGACTGTGATAGTCAGAATACTGCTTCCCCAAGGAGGTCCACATCCTAATTCCCAGAACCTGTGATTATGTTGGGTTACACAGCAAGGGGGTGTTAAGGTTGCAGACAGAATTGAGGTTGCTAATCAGATGTCCTTGAGATGAGGTGATTATCTAAGATATCCAGCTGGATCCAATGTAATCACAAGAGTCTTTTTTTTTTTTTTGAGACAGAGTCTTACTCTGTCGCCTAGGCTGGAGCGCAGTGTCACAATCTCAGCTCACTGCAACCTCTGCCAACTCCCAGGTTCAAGCAATTCTCATGCCTCAGCCTCCCAAGTAGCTGGGACTACAGGCGCATGCCACCATGCCCAGCTAATATTTCTGTATTTTTAGTAAAGACAGGGTTTCACCATGGTGCCCAGGCTGATCTCAAACTCCTGAGCTCAGGGAATCTGCCTGCCTCAGCCTCCCAAAGTCCTATGATTATAGGCATAAGCCACTGTGCCTAGCCATATTTATTTTGCTTTAAAACTTCACATTTGTGATAATGTTAGAGAAGCAACAGTAAACTAAAGTAGTGACTGTGATGACCCAGAGGAAGTGATGCTGGCAAAAATCTACACATTGAGGAAACTCTCAGAGATACTTCATTACATTGAAAACAGAGAGAATAGAATAATGGATACTTAGCCAAACTCAGAAAGGAGTATGACAATTCACAAGGTATTAAGATAGGTACTCCCCATAAGTTACACAACAGGAAGAAGGCAAACACTGTTCAAACTGCTCTTGGTAAGTTTCCTACAAAGAAATAAAACACTTTAATTCTCAATGTCTCTAATGTTTTTAATTAATTACAGTATACTGTTTTACTATTTTTTCATTTCCCTATGATTTATAACTACATATTCATGAGAGAACTAAAGTTTTAACAAAGCATTCTTTCAATAAAGATTTTTAAAAGTCATGGAACACTCCAAATTTTCCCCATTGATTATTAAAATAGTTTTGCCTGGTTTCAACTTGCACAGTCATTTTTATGGTCCTGCATCATGTTGCAAAGCAAGGAGTGTGTGTGTGTGTATGTGTATGCATGCGCATACTCTTTCCTAAAACAAGGCTGCAATGTGGTCACTTCTCTATGACCTTCAAGCTCAAATGACAAGTCTCTGACCTTGGTTGTCCAGACCTCCCCACATTCTGGGCCTCCTGCCTCTCCAGCACAACCTCCATTGCTTAGTTCTCAGGAGCCTTTGCTGCAACCAAACTGCACAGCTCACTACCTCCTGAACATGTTGCTTTCCGTTTCAATGCCTTTGGAAAATTTTTCCAGACTTAAATCCCCAAATATCATCAATGCCTTCCCTATTAGCGCAGATACTCCCTTATCTAAATCTTACGCAGCCTTCAAATTACAGTTGTTTCTACTTTCCTCCATCAGCCTGAGTGAACCATTTTAGCCTAAAGGGTTTTTCCCCAACTCTTCACCCTTGTTCTCACACACTACTATGATCAGCCAGGGTTTGTACAGTTTTGCTATCCTCACTACAATAAAGATTCCTGAAGGGACGCCACATGCCTTACTCTTTTCTACACCCACCATAAAGCCTAGCACCATCCCTTGCACAGATGAAACATCCAGATCATTAATAGCCAAGATCACAGAAAAGCCTCACTGATCGGGACATTCTCAGATTCTGTGAGGTGCACCTTCATCTTATTCGTAAGAAATTCCCTGGGGGCGAATTTACCAGTTACAGTTGACACTGTGGTTATTGTACTTGTTTAAGCATATAAAAATAGCCCAACTATTTCCTCTCTGGTCAGGTCTTGTAAGCATCTAAACTGGAACCATTAGTAAAGTGCTTGCATACTTTCTTCACGACCAAAATGCAAACAAGGCTCCATGGAATCTAAAATCTAACTTAGTTCCTCATTGCCGAGTAATTTAAGAGCGAAGGACAGCACCATGGCTATGAGCCTAAACAACCTGAATCCTATATTGAGTCATTTTAGCCTCACTTTCCTCACCTGTAAAATGGAGATGAGAACCTACCTCAAAAGTGTTATGAGAAGCAAATGAAATAAAGAATGAAAACAGGGGCCGCTTGGTGGCTCACGCCTATAATCCCAGCACTTTGAGACACCAAGGCAGGTGGATCACCTGAGGTCAGGAGTTTGAGGCCAGCCTGGCCAACGTGGTTAAAACCCCATCTCTACTAAAAATAGAAAAAATAGCTAGGTTTGTGGGGAGGCACCTGTAATCCTAGCTATTCAGGAGGCTGAGGCAGGATAATCGCTTAAACCTGGGAAGCAGAGGCTGCAGTGAGCCAAGATCGTGCCATTGTACTCCATCCACCCTGGGCAACAGAGCAAGATTCTGCCTCAAAAAAAAAAAAAAAAAAAAAAAAAGAAGAAGAATGAATATAGGGCATATTGCTCCTACCACAAGTACCATCACAACACCCCAGGCTTCCGGCATTAAAGGCAAGCTCCTTTGTGACTCTGACAGGACTGATGATGGAGCAGGGGTGATGTAAGTGCAAGGGACAGCTTGATTCAGGCTTCCTTCAACTTGGGTTTCCACCTGTCCTTTGTGCAGTGGGCCCCATCACTCCTCCCTCTTCCTTGCCAGCTTCTGAGCAACTCAACCTGACTGAAGAAAGTCATACAGCTGAGCTACAAGATTTCACCATAAATTCTTGGTCTCAGATCTCAAGGTGACACTCTCCACTGACAAGTGTTTCCACTGATTTTTCTCTAGTATGTCTGCTCTACAACTTATCTCACACCATCTCTTCCTTTCTCCTCAAACCTCCCGAATTCACACTCTCAACTTGAGTACCAAACTCCCAACACATTCACTAAATGAATAAATGAATGGTTTGCTTTGGTATTCTCGTTATCTAAATATGAGTAGACATCCATAGTACACCATGCATTATTCTAGGTCCTGAGACACAGCAATAAACTGTGGACAAACTCCCTAGCCTTGTGGTTTAGAGTCTAGACAGGAGAGAAAAACAACAAACAAAACAAAGTAGATATACATTATGTCAGATGGAAATAAATGCTACAAAAAAAGGAAGGAAAATTAAATCTGTGGCTTTATTTCTCTTCCCAAACACATGATAGGACTGGTCCCCTCCCCTACTCCCAAATCAAGTGAGGCATGGCAATGTGACTTGCTCTACCCAAGTAAATGAAAGCTATGTCACTTCCAGGAGGACACTTTAAGAAAAGTCAGGGAATCATTCTTGCTCTTTTCACGTGCCAGTGTGCAAGATGGTGGCTATCAGCCAGTTCCCAGGGCTGACAACAGTGTGGAGTGGACGCCTCCCAGGAAACTTGCAATGGAGATGGAACACCAGTGAGATGAAAGCCTTGTTATCTCAGGTTCCTGATATTTCAGAATTGTTGGCTACTGCAGCATAACTTGGCCCACTGCTGGTGGGTAAGAAGGGGTGCTGTCTTATCCAGCGTGGTTAGGGAAGACCTTCTTGTAAGGTGGATTTGGGCAGAGACCTGAAGACGTAGGCCTTGCAGATATCTGGGAAGGGTGATCCTGGCAGAAGTAAAAGCAAGTACAAATGCTTTGAGGTGAAAACATGCTCAACATGATTAAGAAATGATAAGGCTGCCAACTGGCTAAAAGCAGAATGAGCACAAGGCAGAAAGGGAGGGAGCTAAGGTCAAAGAAGTGGCCGTGCAGGGAATAGTCCAGAGCCCTACAGGCCATTATGAGGACTATAACCTTTCCTCTGGATGTGACAGGGTGCTTTGGGGAGGACTAAGTTGAGGAATAACATGATTGGACATGTTTTTAAATGATCATTTTAGTTGCTAAATTGAGAAGAAACTACAGGAAGGCAAGGGTGGAAGATAGGAAACCAGTTAGGAGGCTGTTAGGGAATACAGGGAAGAGAGGAGGATACTCGAACCAGCAGGGTAGAGGTGGAGATGAAGAGGGAGGCTGGCACTGGGATATGCTGTGAAGGTGCTGCAGGCAGGATATGCTGACTAATTGGGTGTATGGGCACATGGAGAAGTCAAGAATAAAACTAGTTTTTGTTCTGAACAACTGGAAGAACTACTGGCAGTTACTCAGATGGCCCTGACTGAGTTACTGAGATGTTGTGTTTCCCACCTGTAAGATCTGCGCCCATCTTGCAAAATGCTCCCCCAAGCCTTCACCTGCCAGGTCTCTCTCCTCTCTATCAGTGCCCCTCAAAGTAACCAGTCTGCAAAGTGTTACCAGTTCAGTGAGGTCAGAGTTTGTGTCAAATGTGAATCAACACACTGCCTCCTTCAGGGATGAAGTCCTGCTAAGAAAAAATATTTCAACTAAACATGTGCTCTGCTCAAATATCTCCTTATCCTTTGTTCTGCTTTTTTTCATAGCACTTAACGGTAGATTTAATAGTGATTCATTGACTTTATGATTCAAATTGATACACCATTATTTTCAGTGCAACTAAAAAACAAATACTGCCAAATATAATTCTAAGATGTCATCAATTATAAGGCACATTCCAATTCCAGAATCATTAAAATGTGGGAACAAACACATTTTAGAATCAGGGATATATGTTTCTTTGTCTACTGTCCATCCCCCTACCTTCAGTCTCCACTAGAACACAAGCTCCTTTAGGGCAGCAGCTCTGTCTGGTATGTTCCCTATTGCAGCATCCCTCATGCCTCTAATAGGACCTGGCAGGTAAAGGCAGTCAAGAGTGTTTTTTTTTTAAAAAAAAAGGAGATGGATGTGTAAGAGATGCTCAAATACTAGCGGGAGCAACCCAAGTGTCCACTGGCAGATGAATGGCTAAATGGGTAAACAAAATATGGCATACACATATAATGGAATTTAATTCAGCCTTAAAAAGGAAGGAAACTGTCACATGAAACAACATGCACGAACCTTGAGGACGTTATGCTACATGAAATCAGTCACAAAAAGATCAATATTATAAGATTCCATTTATTTGCAGTACCTAAAGTAGTAAAATTCACAGAGGCAGAAAGCAGAATAGTGGTTGCCAGAGGCAGAGCGCAGCGGGGGTTGGGGAGGAATGGGAAGTTGTTTAATGGGTACAGAGTTTCAGTTCTGCAAGATGAGAAGAATTATAGACATTGGTTGTACAATATAAATGTACTTAATACTACTGGACTATACACAAAAATAGTTAAGATTGCACATTTTACATTAGGTACATTTTACCCCAATTAAAAGTTAAAACTAAATACAAGCAAATACTTACTGAACTAATAACTGACCCCATTTACACAACCATTTTAATTCTGTCCAGGACCAAACAAACCCCTAAAAATACAGATCTGATAATTACCATTAAGTATTCCTCTCAAGATGAGCAAAAATCAGATCTCAAAAATCTATGTGGAAAGCAGTAATACACAAATATCCAAAAAGTTGCACATCACAGGATAAATATACAGTATCATCATGGACAACAAGATTCACCAATCAACTCAAGATTTATACTTTTACTACATAAAAATTTTACCTCAAAAATGAAACTTCAAACAATTTTTAAATTCTGGTTAATAACAATGCTCATTTAAGTGTTTAAAGAAAATGTGACTACAATCTACTTTGTAATGCATTTTTAAAAAATAATATGGTACTGATCAAATAAATAAAGGAACAGATATTTGCTAAAGCAAACACAGTAAAATGTTAATTATTGAATTAACATTTTAATTAGGTGGTGGGTATATGGGTGTTCAGTGTACCACTCTTTCTACTTTGTGGCATGCTTGAAATTTTTCATAATTAAAACATTGGGTGGCGATGCACAGTGAATCACAGAATCTGAGAGCTCAGAAAGGACTTCAATGAAGTCCTTTTTTACATGAAGTGAAAATTAATAGGACTGAAATGAGAAATAGACAAATCCACAAATATAGTTGGAGAATTCAGCACTCTTCTCACAGTAATGGATAATACAAGTAAACAGAAAACCACTGTTATGGACTGAATGTGTCTCCCTAAAATTTGTATGTTGAAGCTCTATGTTGACTATGTTTGGAGACAGGCCCTTTAAAGAGGTAATTAACGTCAAATGAGGTCATAGGCATGGATGGAGCCCTAATTCAATGTGACATGTCTTTATAAGAAAAGGGAGAGACCCAGGGATGCTCACATATACAAAGGAAAGACCATGTGATGACACAGCTAGAAGCCAACAGGCTTCTGCAAGGCCCTGGGAGAAACCAAACCTGCCAAAACCCTGAGTTTGGACTTCTAGCTTCTGGGGCTATGAGAAAATTAATTTCTGTTCTTTAAGCCACCCAGTCTGTGGTATTTTGTTATGGCAGCCCAAGCTGACTAGTAAAACCAATAAGGATATATAAGACCTGAAAAACATTATCAACCAATTTGGCTTGATTGACAATTACAGAACACTCCACCCAACGACAGCAAGTTACACATTTTTTCAAGTGCATATGGAACATTCACCAAAATAGACTATATTCTGGGCATAGAAGATTCTTCAAAAAATTTAAAGGAATTAAAATCATACAGGCTGGGTACAGTGGGTCACATCTGTAATCCCAGCACTTTGGGTGGCTGAGGCAGGTGGATCACAAGGCCAGGAGTTTGAGACCAGCCTGGCCAATATGATGACACCACATCTCTACTTAAAATACAAAACTTAGCCGGGTATGGTGGTGCACACCTGTAGTCCCAGCTACTTGGGAGGTTGAGGCAGGGAAATCATTTGAACCTGGGAGGCGGAGGCTGCAGTGAGCCAAGATCATGCCACTGCACTCCAGCCTGGGCAACAGAGCAAGGCTCCATTAAAAAAAAAAAAAAATACAAAGCATGTTCCTTGACCACAAAAAAATTACAAACCAACAACAGAAATATGGAAAATCCCCCAAATATGTCAAAACTCAACAACACATTTCTAAACAATATCTGGGTCAAAGAGGAAGTCACAAAGGAAATTAGGCTATATTTAAAATGTAATAAAAAATAAAGCACAACCAAGCAAACTGTGTGGACTGCAGCTAAAGCAATACTTAAAGGGAAAAGTGCAGCATAAAAATGCTTGTATTAGGAAGCAAAAAGGTCCCAAATAATGGTGTAGGTTACAATCTTTAACAAAAACTAGAAAAAGAGGAACAAATTAAAACCTAAGAAAGCAGAATATAAAGAAATAATTAACAGTAGAAATCAGTGAAATGGGAAAAACTAAACTATAATAGAGACAAATCAATGAAACTAAAAACTGGTTCTTTGAGATCAATAAAACTGATACATTTCTAACAGAATTGATCAGGAAAGAGAGAAGACACAATTATCAGTATCAGGAATGAAGGGGGAGACATCACTACAGATCCCAGAGACATTAAAAGGATAGTAAGTTGCACAACAATGTAAATGTACTTAATGTCACTGAACTGTGCACTCAAAAATAGTTAAAATAGTACATTTTATGTTATGTATTTCTTATCACAACTAATTTTTTAAAGAGAATATTAGGAAAAACTTTATGCCCATAAATTTGACAACTTAAATGAAATAGGCAAACTCCTTGGAAGACACAACCTACCAAAGCTCATTCAAGAAGAAATGGATAACTTAAATAGTCCCATGGGTATTACGAAATTGAATTTATAGTTAAAAGGCTTCCAACAAAGAAAACCCCAAGCCTCATGGCTTCAGAGGAGAATTCAGGGAAAAGAATATCAATTCTACATAAACTCTTTTACAACACAGAAAAATAGAGAACATTTTCCAACTCATGTTATGATATTGAAGCCAAAGATATTAAAAGGCAAAAAATAGACCAATATACTTTATGAACTTATTAACAGATACAAAATTCTCAATAAAACATCAGTAAATCAAACCTCACATTATATAAAAAGAATACACCATGACCAAATAAAGCTTATCCTGGGAATGCAAGCAAATCAATGTAATTTACCATATCAAGTTAAAGTATACTATGAACCCAGTCTCATCCTGCCCAATTATCTGCTTATTCTGAAATCGATTTGTCTTCAATCCATAAGGCTAAACTGACCACTCACTGCTATCTAGTTCACGACAGGCTATCCCTCTGATCTAATCTCATCTATTATTACTAATATAACCAGCTAGTAACTACTAACACCAGCCAACATTATTGAGCACTCAGGAAGTGGAGGCATTAGCACGGCACTTTTTGTGTTCTACTTTGTTCCTGCCACTCCCACTACAGGGCCTATGTGCCTGTTACTCTCCCTACCCAAATTGTTCTTCCCACGTCCAGCTTATTCTCAGCATTCAGTCCTCATTTCAAATAGCACCTCCTCAGAGTGGCCCTCCATTGTGATTTTTTGCTTTTGAGTGCATCATCCTGCTTAATTTGCTCTGTAGCATTCTTTATTACATGAAATTCTCTGTTTCCTCGTCTGTCTCCTTCATCAGAATACAAACTCTACAAAGCTAAGGTCCTAGCTGTCTTGCGTACTGCTATGTTCCCATAGCCAGAATGTCACCACTTAGCACACAGATGCCTTTCAGTAACTATGTATGTGGTGAATGAACAATTACATAGTTTAATCCTCAAAATAACCCTATGAGGTAGACATTACTCTTCTCAGATTTATACAGAAGACAAAACTGACTCAGAGAGTACATTACTATCCATGACTACAAAATGTCTTAGCCAGGGTTCCGCTGAGAGTTAAGGGTGACACAAAGGCTTACAGGCAGGGACTTTATTTTGGAATGTGATCCCAGGGAGCAGCAGTGAAGGACTTGGGGAGGGAAACAGAGGAAGAGTCCAGAGAAGGACACTGTCAAGTAGGCGATCACCATATGTGACATGTTTCTGACGGGTGCTGGGGTCTGCAGGGCTTTCTAAGAAGCCTTGTGAATGTGTCTCAACTACCATCCCAGGTGGAAACAGGGCAGTATTTTTATCCGTCAGCTTCTATCCTCAGTGGTCCAGGGTGGCCACAGAAAAGAAGCCCCATGGGAGGAACAGAGAAATAAATACAACAAACCAGTTTACACACCAAATGGGACGCCGTAGAAACAGAATAAAAGGTGAGGCTGAGTACACTGAAACAGTGCGCAAGAAGAGGCTAGTGAGCAGCAAAACCGGAGTTTAAACTCTGATACTACCAATACAGCTGACTACACTGCATTGCCATATAGTGCTACAGTTCAAAAAAATTTCACCTTCATGGTGGATTTAAAGTGAAAGACATATATAATCACAAATGGCACAAACAGAAATCAAAGTGGTATGTAACAAAAGTAAATGTTAATTGTGAACGAAATGTAAGACTGCAGTCTGTGGAGGTTGCAACACAGATCTGAGAAATCCATTTCTAGGAATTTAGCCCAAAGTAATTATCATAAATGTGCACAAAGATTCTGCTACAAAGATGTTCATCACAGCACTGCTTATAATAGTGAAAAGACTAGAAACAACATGAATATCCAATAGGGAAATGGGTAAGTTATGTTCTATCCATAAAAATGGAATAATAGTCAACATTAAGAAACAGGTTGTAGAAAAACATTTCATACCTTGGAAAGATGTTCCTAAATAATAAGTGCAAAATATTCTAGTGCTATTATTATACAAAACTAATATATAAATACTTTTAAGAAAAAGTATCTATCAAAATATTAACAGTGATAATCTTTAGTCTGTTCATGGGATATCTTAATTTTTTACCAAAAAAATCAATTGAAGTCTGGACCCAGTGGCTGACACCTGTAATCCCAGCACTCTGGGAGGCCGAGGCGGGCAGATCACGAGGTCAGTAGATCGAGACCATCCTGGCCAATATGGTGAAACCATGTCTCCACTAAAAATACAAAAAAATTAGCTGGGCGTGGTAGTGCATGCCTGTAGTCCCAGCTACACAGGAGGCTGAGGCAGGAGAACTGCTTGAACCCAGGAGGCAGAGATTGCAGTGAGCCAAGATCGCGTACAGCCTGAGCAACAGTACGAGACTCAAAAAAAAACAACAACTATTTTAACAACTAGAAAAAATAATTTGTAACTAGTTACTAATTCAGGAAAAAGATCCATATGGTAAATCCTCATGCATTGAAATGGGGCAAGTCACTAGCAATCTTCCGGCCTCTCTGTGAGTGGAGCCAGGAGGTGGTACATACATACAGAACGCAAACAGAGATCAAACAGAAGGTTAAAAAAAGTCACTTCTATGCAGAAAATCCTTCCACCTTTGAAAATAGGGATGCTACAAATTTTGAGAATAACAGAGAGTACATTAAAAGCAAAAGTGCAAAACACCTCTTGGGCAAAGGTGACATAAAACACTCAAGTTTAAGATTTCCATTTGAGTCTGATTTCTCTTTGGTTTGACCAAAGCACACAGCCATTTCTTTGAGGCAATAAATACTAACCAGGCTTGGGTGACTATGTATCATCCTAAAATAAATATTACAGTATATGTGAATTATTTTATGCCAGGCACTGTACTAATAAAAGCACTCTACGTGTAATGCCATCTCAGTGAATTCTTACAATAGCCCTGAGGCAGGAGTTAATTATCAGCATTCTCTAGGTGAAGAAATAAACTAAAAAAGGATAAATAACTCACTGAAAGTCACAGCCAGTTAGTAGAAAGGCTGGGATTTGAACTTGGTTCTGCCTGACTATAAAGAAACCATTTCTTGCTAATATATAAGGAAGTATAACTATTTTAATACCTAAGATATATCTTTTTGGTTCCTAAAAAAGTCAAGCATAGAATTATCACATGACCTAGCAATTCCACTCTGAGGAATACACCCAAGAAAACTGAAAACACAGTTGTTGTTTTTCCACAGAAGCCTACATAAAAATGTTCAGAGTAGCATTATTATAAGACAAAAAGTGGATACAAACCAATGTCCATCAGCAAATGAACGGACAAAATGTATATTCATACAATGGAATATTATTCAGCCATAAAAGGAATGGATCCTGATACATGCTACAACATGGATGAACCTCAAAAACATTATGCTAAGTAAAAAAAAAAAAAGCCAGTTACACAAAGTTACATAGTGCATGATTTCTTTTATATGAAATGTCCAGAATTTAGAAATCCATAGAGACTGAAAGTAAATTAGTGTTTGTCAGGGGCAGTTGGGAGAAGGTAATGGGGCATGACTGCTAATGCAGGGGTGTCTAATCTTTTGGCTTCCCTGGGCCACACTGGAAAAGAAGAATCATCTTGGGCCACACATAAAGTACACTAACACTAACTACAGTTGATAAGCTTAAACAAAATTGCAAAAAATCTAAGGATGTTTTAAGAAAGTTTACAAATTTGTGTTGGGCCACATTCAAAGCTGTCCTGGGCTGCATATGGCCCATGGGCTGCAGGGTGGACAAACTTGGCTTAATGGGTACTATATTTCTTTCTGGCATGATAAAATGTTCTGGAATTAAATTGTGGTTGGTGTTAATTGTACAACAATGTAAATGTACTGGAAGTCAGTAAGTGAACATTTTTAAATGGTTAAAATGGCAAATTGTACCTGAATAAAAATATGTGTCTTTTAGGTACTGGAGACACTAACCACAGGCCTTGCAAAGCTTACCCCTGTGGGCTGTTACAGAAGCATTCTAGCTGCAGACAGACAGGCAGGGGAGCAACCCTGGAACTCTGCTTGCCCCCCACAAGTCACGCACGTAAAAATACACACATCAAAAAGCCCTGTATGGTTAATACCCTTGGGGGGGGGGGGTGCCATATCCTACCACAACACTGGTTTTCCTATGTCTGACTACTTAACTATTTTGGTAAATGTCTCAGGGTTCCCACAAGAATGGATTGACTTGGTGTCTCATAAAGTAACTTTCTTATAAAGTTTTTCATTGGAAAGAAGCTAAACCAAAACTAAGGGCAGAAATCCACAAAAGCAGAGTAAAGCCGTGCCTTGCAACGGACACCTTCCGCTTCCACTATGATTTATTCCTCAAGTCTCTGGACTTCCTAGAAAACTTAATGAAACTTAGATTCAGTGACCACCTTAGGGAGGAATGAGTGCCTCCGGGTGACCATCTCAACAAAGACTGCCCAGGGATCAAAAGGTTCCAGGTTTATTTTTGTTACACCCGTTTCCCTACAGTGTTTAGAAGTAAAACACTGGAAGCCATCCATCAATAAGCTCCTGTCCCTAATGCATTGAGGAGAATTCCATGACGCTGATACCCGCCACACTGACCGCTCCTCATGCAGGTCCCCAACAACTGGGCTGAGTGCCTGGCTCAGGACAGCAGCCAATAAACACTTGTTATCAAAGCAATTGTTATAAAGTTTATCAGGAAAATACACAGGAGAAAGTGCTAAGAAGTTTCCAGAAAAAATAAAAGGTCAGGAAAGAGGAGGACTTACTGTCTAGATACAAAAATGTGTTCCACATTTAAAATACTTAAACAGTGTGAATTAGAAGGGAGGAAAGAGTGAGCTATAAAATTTAAAAAGGAAGTCCTAAAACAGCACCGAACACAGAGGCTTGCATGCCAGGGAAAAGTGTGTCAAATCTCCAAGTCAGCAAAGGCATTGGGCATCTAAATTTTCATTTTGATCCCTTCACTGTGGTGACCAGTTGGGTTTATACCTCTTAGGCAGATTTTATACAAACATTAACACTTTCATTAAATGTAAAAAGCAGTAATTACTAAAAGTACTAATTAGACAAGAAATATAATTATAATGAAAAAATTTTAAAAGCCAAAAGAGGTTTTAAAAAATTATGATTGTTACACATAAATATGGGCTAAATCAGTCAACAGTAGGAACAACTCTGAAAAAGTGAATCAGGAAGCCTAGAGAAAGTTCTGGACCATGTGATAAACTGTAAGAGAGAAAAAATAATATTTTTCAAGTGGGGAAAGGTGTGGTTAGTGGCAAGAAAATGTGTTGTAAACTCAAGCGCCTACAGAGGCAATGCAGGCAGGGGAATGGGGGAGTCGATGGCAAGGTGGTGAGCTCGGTAGACACTGCCACCTAACAACTCAGCCCTGAGGCTGTCAGATCATCTGCCTCAGGACATCACAGATACCTCAACTTAGGTCTGGAATATACCAATTTTAAAGTGCTGGCAAGTAACTCTCCTCTCCAACCACCCCCACACCCCTACTACAGAGACCAAAGGACACACCTGGGGCCTGGAGAAGCACCGCGGGGTAGGCGTCCGTCAGTGCAGCCGAGACACCAGAGAGCCGCATGCCGGGCGTGTATAGGTAACAGCTGGCCCCAAGCCGGGGTGCTTCCCTGTGTTCAAGGACCCAAGGAGTCAGAGTCAACCAAACAGTGTGACAAGGATGCCCGAGCTACAAAAATGGCACTGGAACATCCCTAGGCCACACAGAAGATGGGTCTGCCTCCACAGAGTTTCGGCGTAGCCTACATGGGTCTGGTTGGAGAAAGAGGGCAAGCAGAGCACATGCCTGCACAGCAGAGCAACCCAAGTCTGGTTTCAAGGCTGGGACCTCTCCTGCTGCTACTACCTGGGAGAAAATCCTAAGAGACCCAAGTAGAAAAATCCTTGCAAGTTTGGGCCTCTAAGTGGCCCTTCAGCACCTAGTGGGTAAAGAGACAAGATACCAGATGCTGCCAACATCTCCAGCCACTGACCTGAGCAACAGCCTGGCTAAAGGCGGGAACAAGTCCCACAGAAACTCCAAACACTAAAATTAATTTGAAACAGAGAGTCCAAGAAAAACAAGGAAACCAAGAAGGCAGCCAGATAAAATTCCAGTCTAAGACAGCAGACCCAGGACACCTGTCCACATTCCCGCCCTTACAAAGTTGTTTCAAAATAAAAGAACTCTCAAACACCAGAGAAGTGTGTCCTTTCAACAGAGTCCAGAGAAAGAATTAACAAATATCAAGACCAGGGGAGGAATACGAGCAATCTTCAGGAGAACTGAGGGCATTTCTCAAACTGCAGGCATTACCACTACATATAGTTTCTGCCTGCCCTGATCCTGTTATTTATTATTTTTCTTTAAATCACCTTACTATGATTCACATAAATATTTTAAAGGAAACTTGACATCACTACAGCAAATGGAAAACAAATGTCACTTTGCCATCGGTAGGTGCTAACTATAAAAATAAACACACTAGGCTGGGTACAGTGGCTCAAGCCTGTAATTCCAGCACTTTGGGAAGCTGAGGTGGGCAGATCACCTGAGGTCAGGAGTTTGAGACCAGCCTGGCCGACATGGTGAAAACCTGTCTCTACTAAAAATACAAAAATTAGCCAAGTGTGGTGGCGGGCACCTATAATCCCAGCTACTATTTGGGAGGCTGAGGCATGAGAATCCCTTGAATCAGCAAGTGGAGGCTAAAGTGAGGAAAGATTGTGCTACTGCACTCCAGCTGGGGCATCAGAGTGAGACTGCACCACCCAAAAAAAAAAAAAACAAAAACCAAAGAAACAAAAAAACCACACACACACACACACGCACGCAAATATAGGTTGGTGCAAAAATAAGTGTCATTTTACTTTTACATTTAATGGCCAAAACTTTTGCGTCAACCTTTAACAAAACAAAGTTATTAAAGTCTAACAAATATTACCTCCTGCTCTTTTTGTTACAATGGGAAAATAGCCATCATTAGAGAGGTCTTTCAGACTAGCACCAAATCACTATTTTCTCTTTGATCTGATCAGGAATAGTAAAAACTGAAAAGGGAGTCATGACCTGACTTGTATTTCAATGGTGTTTATTGTTGAGCTCACACCCTGTCTAAAGTCATCTCCAGTGGTGCAAGTGCCACTGAGCAAGCATGACAGTGGGGCCTCAAACCCACTGTCCACAAACCGCCTTACCGCCACCAACCCAATTGCAAAGAAGTTTATTTATTCCTCCAAAATGAAGTCCTCAAAACTCTTCAAAAACGGTGGGATGGGGAGCAATCTGCTTAAAGAGAACACTTGAGGGGGTTGGAGGGATACAAAAAAGTAGAAGAGAGCTTGAGGTAACTTCAAACTTCCAAATGAGATCACAGTACAATGAGGAACAGAAAAGGAGGGTAATAAGAAGGGCAGCTTCACTCAGAAGTAAAAGCCACAGAGAGCGCTGAGCCCCCCCTAACTTTGACAACTACAGAGGATTCTCACAGTCCCGCCTCCCCCACCACCACCTACTCCCCACCTCTGCACCCTATATGCAAACCAGCCTATTCATATGCCTTGCATATAGAACAGAGCCTACAGTCAGCCCTGCCATTTAAAGTTTAGGCCTCTTGTGGGAAAAGGCTGTACCCACAAACAAAGAGGAAAACCACTAGGTACTTAAGAATCCAGTCATTCAGGACTGCACGAGTATAGCCAAGCAAGATCCAAAAGTTCATCACCTGTGTCCTTACATGAAAAAAGTTTACTCCAGGAGGGATTCTGGGGAAAAAAAAAAAAAAAGATGCCAAGGGAAAAATGATGCAAGATTCAAGAAACAGCAGGACAGATTTTCTGACTTAGCTTCTAACCCTGGCTCTACAATAAATAGACAATCAGGCTGGGTGCGGTCGCTCACACCTGTAATCCCAGCACTTTGGGAAGCTGAGGCAGGCAGATTACTTGAAGTCAGGAGTTTGAGATCAGCCTGGACAACACGGTGAAACCCCATCTCTACTAAAAATACAAAAATTAGCCAGGTATGGTGGTTCACACCTGTAATCCTAGCTACTAGAAGGCTGAGGCAGGAGAATCGCTTGAACCTGGAGGACAGAGGTTGCAGTGAGCTGAGATTGTGCCACTACACTCAAGCCTGAGCAACAGAGTGAGACTCCATCTAAAATAAAATAAAACAAAATAAAATATTCTCATCCTTTGACTCTATAATTCCACATTTGTGCTTATTTCTTTAAAATAAAGTTAAAGATGCAATCAATAACTTAGTTACAAAGATATTCAACACAACAGTGTTTCCAAATGGGAAAATACTGCAAAAAACATATTTTAGTACAATAGAATGTTATAATTGACAGGGCACAGTGGCTCATGCCTGTAATCCCAGCACTTTGGGAGGCCGAGGTGGGCAGATGAACTGAATTCAGGAGTTCAAGACCAGCCTGGCCAACATGGTGAAACCCAGTCTCTACAAAAACACAATAATTAGCTGGGCATGATGGCAGGTGCCTATAATCCCAGCTACTTAGGAGGCTGAGGCCCGAGAATCCCTTGAACCTGGGAGGTGGAGGTTGCGGTGAGCTGAGATTGCACCATTGCACTCCAGCCTGGGTGACAAAGCAACACCACCATCTCAAAAAAAAATAAGTTATAATCGTTCAAACTCATGTTTTTGAGTCTCTAAGATGTTGGAAGAACATCAAATGTATATTTGAATGAATGCCATTTCTCTATAAAACTAAATGTACAGATATATGTGTATATACAAGTGTCAGAAAAAAAAAAGAATGCATAAATAACATGTACAAAGAAAAAGTCTAAAAGAATGAGCACTAGACTACCAACAACGATTATGTGGGTGTGGGAGTAATTATGTGGGACTAGTCCTTTCTACACTACATACAATATCTGTATAATTTTTGAACTTTTTCAGCATGTTTCAGTTTTGTAATAAGGTAAAACAATGTTAAAAGTTGGCTTTGAAGATTACTAATGACATGGAGTGGATTCACTCAAGAAGATTAAATGAAAAAAGCAGAATATGAAACTGTATATAGGCAGATCTTTCCCTTAAAAATGTGTATTTACATACACATATAAAGGAGAAAAAATTATACAACAGCAATACAAAAATAATGATCAAATCTGAGCAGTACAATGAAATGGAAATTTATGTCTTTTCCCTCTATCTTATTTCCCCCAACAAATCTTAGAAACAGAGTTAATAAAGTCAAACAGATTTCTCTTTTGCAGGGCTGCAAAGGGTCTTTGAAGTGTTAATCTGCATGTCAATGTCAAAAATCAATACAGTCAACAACATTCCCAACCTACCTTGGCTATAAAACCCTTTCCAAAGATTAGTGCCATGCTCTTCCCACTGTATCACGTCCACTGAAGGGACTACATTCTAGGAAATGACTGAAAACAATGGCAATGTAACTTAGAAAGCTTTCGGGAAAAATCTGGGGGGAAATCATAATTTAAATAGAATTACTTTATAATTCTCATGTATACTCATAATTTAAATGAGGGTTAAAACTTGAGGAGTTCCTCATTGTATCAACGTTTCACAAAGCACACTTCAAAAATGCTAAATTATTAATGAGATATGCTTTAGCAAGCCTCCCTTATTAAAATGCTATGAAAATGCCAATTTTAAAATTGCCTGATATAAGATAGGTTCCACCTGTGTTACTAAAACTGCTATTGAGACAGGTTGAGAATGGAAAAAGTTGGAAAAGGAAGACGACTTGATAAGGGAAGAGAAAAACGGAGGCTACACAAATAAAAACAATGGCAGAGCACTAACTGCTACAAAAAGATCCTCATTAGGACATAAAACATGTCTACCAAAGGCCAACTGGATCTCAGTTCTGACGTGGGAGGGAGACTTGGGCACGGACAGCCACGAGAAGGAGCATGGTAGAGACGAGGAAAGTGGCTACTATGATCCCCAGGGGAGGAGGGAAAAGCACATTGCCAGGACACGATGCGGTTTCCAATGACCAGGACTCCAGCTCTACATCAACCTGAGTTACTATTTACATAACTCACCTGAGACGATCCCAGTGGTTGAGCAACACAGTAGCTAAGCAGTAATGAGCAACAAAGAATAGGGAGCCAGACCATCTGGATTCAAATCCTAGTCCTGCTCCTCTCTAGGAAAGTTACTTAAATGTCTGTGCCTCAGTTTCCTCATCCACAATTGGAGAGAATAACTGTATCTACCTCACAGGGCTGTTCTGAGAATTAAGTGAGTCAATATATGTGAACTGCTTAGAACAGTGCCTAGCACATAGTATGTTACCAGTAAAACTAGTAATAAGTCAGTTACTAGTTGTTGATTGAAAAAGCCTAAAAACTATATAGACATGTAGCACCCTTATTTAAATAATAATTCTTTTTCCCAGATGTTCATCCTAAGGTTTAACGAGTCATACTGCCATTACCATTTTCCACTAAAGGGACTAAATTTTCATTCTATGATACAGTAGAAACTACAGGCTTTGGAAACAGACAAATTGCAGTCAAATCTCAGCTCTTCCACATACTACCAGCTATGTAATCTTGGACAAATTACTTTCTGCGCCTGAAGAGACTCACTGGTGGAGGAGAAAAATAACAATACCTATCCTCGTAAGACTTCTATGAAAATGAAATATAGTAACTTAAGAAAAGCAATCTTTCTCCCTTAAATACCTGGTGGAGTTTAAACTGGTACTACCCTTTGGGATTGGGATGTGGTAGTATGTACTCAAAGTTATATGAGAACATATTTTATTCAACCTTCTTTCACTTCTACGAATATCTGAAAGTTAAGATGCTCTCGGCATTACTGTACTTTAGAAAAAAGGAGGGGAGAAACCACCTACTACTGCAAGCACAGCATCCTAGGGGAACGCTTATGACAAAGGGAAAAAGTGGGGCCTGCCATGGTGGCTCACGCCTGTAATCCCAGCACTTTGGGAAGCTGAGGTAGATGGATCACCTGAGGTCAGGAGTTCAAGACCAGCTTGGCCAACATGTTGAAACCCCATCTCTACTAAAAATACAAAAACCAGCTGCACAAGGCAGTGGGCACCTGTAACGCCAGCTACTTGGGAGGCTGAGGCAAGATAATCGCTTAAACACGGGAGGAGGAGATTGCAGTGAGATCATGCCACTGCACTCCAGCCTGGGCAACGAGACCTAAACTCCATCTCAAAAAAAAGAAAAAGAAAAAAGCAGGTCATTATGACCACATTTTAAAAGATTCTGTTGGGTAAAATAAAAGCAAGTAAGAAGTATTGAGATAAATTTATTTTTACCTATTTCTTTGGATATTCATTTTTGTACTGGAAAGATGGCAGACACATCAATAAATGCCACTTTATTTCTTCCTAGTGCTTTCCTGAATCACAGAATTGTCTTTGATGAACATGTACTCATTTTATAACAAATTCGGTTATTTTAAAACAAGAACTTAACTGTACAGAATAAGAAAAGATGAAGAAATTAAATAAAATGCTGAGTGGTTTTTCTCAATTTTCCAAACTTCCTATAGTGTGGTTAATGTTACTTTTACGACAAAAAGAAACATTTTTTAAAAGCATCCTCCCTTAAGCTTGTCCCTCTCTAGTTAATTCCTAGCTTTCCATCTTAGCTAATTTTTTTTTTTTTTTTTTAAGACAGAATCTCACTATGTCACTCAGGCTGCAGTGCAATGGCACAATCCTGGCTCACTGCAACCTCTGTCTCCCAGGATCAATTCTCCCTGCCTCAGCTGCCTGAGTAGCTGGGATTAGAGGCACCTGCCACCACGCCCAGCTAACTTTGTACTTTTAGTAGAGACAGGGTTTCACCATTTGGCCAGGCCAGTCTCAAACTCCTGGCCTCAGGTAATCCATCCGCCTCGGCCTCCCAAAGTGCTGGGATTATAGACATGAGCCACTGTGCCTGGCCATTAAAATTTATGAAGAGTATATCCCTTGGAAGTTTCAAAAATGCAGTCCCCAAAAACTTAAGACAGGTGGGAAGCGCGTGTCCCCAAGAGTAAATGCAGCTGTTCAGGGTTTGGGCAACCCAGGCCTGGTAACAGCAGAAAAGTATAAACTCTAAAGTTGCCCTTAAAGAAGAAAGACAAATGGTTCCTGGCCCACAAAACAGAACCCCAATCAAAACAAGATGATAAAACTGGAACTTCCCCTAAGGCACCAAAAGAGAAGGGCTACTGCCACCAAAGGGAGGCTCCATAGCAGAATGCAGAACTTTCCAAGAGTGAGTACAAGGCAGTCCCCGGTTCCCACAGTCCTCTCAGCCAGATCAGGGCTACATGTGAGGCTTCCCTCCCACAAAGACAGGACAGGAGGAGGGGGCGTGGTGAAAAGAACCCTTGAGGGGCTATGAGTACAGCCACACCCTCACACCAAGCTGAGGTCAGGGCTTGATGGCCTATTTCATGAGCTAAATCTGTGACTAGCAAGGGTACGTAGATCTTCAACAGAGGAAATCTAGAGAGCTGGAGACACTGTGTCGGGCGTGGTGGCGGGCACCTATAATCCCAGCTACTTGAGGGCTGAGGCAGAAGAATCGCTTAAACCCAGGAGGCAGAGGTTGCAGTGAACAGAGATCATGCCATTGCCCTCTCACCTGGGCAATAAGGGCGAAACTCTGTCTCAAAAAAAAAAAAAAAAAAAAAGAGAGAGAGACAGAGGCAAAAATAAAGATTTGGATCATCTGCCACACATTGAATGCATACTTAAGAAACAATGTCAGTAGGAACATGGTTTGCTCCTTCATGACAACACCAAAAAAAGAGCAGGAGTCAATATTGGTGTCCATTTCAGCAGTATGCAGGGGACAGGGTATTTAGGTTCCCAAGGCAGGATCCTAAGCTGGAACGAAGATGAAGAGTGAAGGCCTTGAATGACCCCACCAGTCCTGAGGGCTCATCCAGCTCTACAGTGAGACAAATGTCCACCCCACAGGCTGACACCAGTCAGTGGACTTTGGGCTCACCAAAATTCTCTAATTGCATCTGGCCTAAGGCTCCCTACCAAATGTTTTGGATCAAGTAAGAGTTTCACTCAAAGCTGCTCATTGGTACAGTGGGGCAGAAGCAGGCCACAATGAGCCTAGAACAGGGCCTCGCCATTGAAGAGCAGCAGACTAATTACAGGGGGCTAAAAAGCGAAGGGAGGTGAGAAAGGGAGAAAAATAAGGGAAGATCACCTTTTATGAGATGGAAAGAAGGTGGTCAGCAGTTGGGAAGATATAAGCTAGAGTTGTTGGATGGGTTATACTTTTGTATTTCTAAGAATAGGCTCAGAAGAAGGGTCCAGTTGACTGCTTAAACCTGAGTAGTTACTATGGCAAAATTCTGGGAGTCACACATATTAATCTTCCAATCAATAAAGGATCTGACGTACAGGCAGTCTCACTTCCAGGCCTGCGTGCTACACCTCTATACTCTGCCCTCTCACTAAATAAGAATGCATCCCCCCAGGTCAACACAGCAGCAAGCAGCGGCTCCCAACTCTGGGAGGGGGTGCCACTAAGGCACACACAGGAGAAAGCATCAGCTGAAACCTCATGCCAAGCTCATTCCTGCAGGAGAGAGAATGAAGATAAAGAAGAAACAGGAGTGGCATGAGAAAAGACAGGAAAGAAAGAGTTCAGAATTGGTAGTGGGTGGGTCTCAGGAGGAGGCTATTTCATTCTTCTGGGTTGGAGGAACAAGTCAGAGAGAGGGAGTAGGAAGGGGAAGGAGCACCCAGATGAGTGCTCCTGATTTTTTGGATGCTCCCAGAAGAGTGAGATGGAGAGAGACTGAGAATAGCCTTGAGCCTAGGACAAAACAGAGATAGCACAGGGAAATGACTGAATCCCAGAAACTTAGCTGAGAAATGAATACCAGAAACTTAGTTGAGAAACGGTGCCAAGGGCTCAGACTTGACCCCATGAATCAATGACAAGTTAGGGTTTTGCTCAATGAGCACCGCAGGACAGAGGTGTCAGGTCTCTGAGAATCTGGTAATGAACTACAGGTTCCAGACTGGATACTGCCAGATCCAACAGGCAGACACTGACCCAGCAACGGATCAACTAATGCACTCAGACACAGATATCCAGTGAAAGAGCAGGCTGGGGGTCCAGGTAGCTTACAGACCCCAAGGAGGGTGCTGTAAAGAGTTAGCAGCCACGGCCCTGAACAGCTGGCTCGAAAGGTATTTATTCAGTACAGATTTAATGACAGAGGCTTTGAGTCAACACACTTGTGGATAATGATTAAAGGCCAGATTTCCAGGCCAAAAGCAAACACCATTTGTGGGTAATACCATTGTTGACCTCCCCCCGCACCAAGTAGAGAGCAGTCATGCACTGTGGATGTTCAAACTGGATGTTCAAAGGTCAGTCTTAGGACCACATGAGTAAACAAGCTTTTTAGATAAACTCCCCTATATTCCTTTGTATCTACTTCTGCCTAAGTGCCTCTGGGTAAGAACCACTGCCTTCAGCTCATTCTTTCCCAAGACTTTTACCAGGAGGTAAAAACCTCCTGGCCTTCCAAGGTTTGTGTCTGTTCTACAATTTTTTCCCACCACCCTGACTGAACCCTTACAGATATGAAGAAAGAGATGCCACAAATGGGCTGATAGACTGGAGACATGGAGGGAGGAGAGGCTGGCAAGCAGAGCTGTGGGATACGTACTACTGCATAAGAGGGCACATCCACTGGTCTGGGGGAAGAGCCACAGCTCCTCCTATGGAAGCCCCCAGCTCTGCCTACTTTCTGCCTCCTCTTTCTCTATCCATCCCTTACATACTAGAATGGCCTGAAGGTCTGTCCTCAGCTTCTATCTGTCCCCCTATCTCTGAAGTCCTCATTCACACCCATGGCCTAACTCTCACCTACTCATGTCCAATCCAGTCCAGCTCTGGATTTCTTTCTCCAAGTGTCCCCTGAGTACCTCTGACTGGATTCTGCAAACCCCTCAACACTGCACAGATGCAAAGCTGAACTCATCTCCTGAAATGAGCTCCTGCTTCTCTGCATCCCCTCTCTAGTGACTGGGAAGATTATTTATCCACCCAGCTGCCCAAGTGGTAAAGCAAAGTCACCTTTGACTCCTCCCTCTCCCCAGATTTAATCAGCTTTATTAACACAACCTACCAGAATACACATCTTTAGAATCTTTCTATCTTCTATCTTCTCTCATCAGCCCACCAGACTCTGTTCTCTCTGCCCCGCCTGTGGCTGCCCTCCTGCCTCCATCTCAATTTGCCTGTCCATTAGAATGTCCTGGGGTGAGAGGATGAGGGGGCTTTAAAAATACACATTTCTTAAAACAAAAAAATAACAGGTTTCTGACACTCATGCTAGATCTTCTGAATCTGACCCTCTGGGGAGGGGACCCAAGAAAGTGTACATTCAGAAACACCGTGACTGATTTTTTTTTCAGCGGAGACAGGAACAGCATTTGAGAACCACTACTCCATGACCAAGAGTAACCCCTCCTCTTCCCTCCCACAGCAGTGAGAAGCACGCCTGCCCTGGGCCCCAGATCCTCACCTCCTACAGTTCCTCACAATTCAGCCCTATCACTCATTCCTGCCTGTATTTTCAACCACATCCTTCCCATGGTTTTTCCCAACACCTTTTTAAACAAGCTAAGCCTCCTCTCAACTTAAAGAAATTCTCCCTTACACCTGTGGCCACCTCTAAGCACAACTCCCTCTCTTGATTCTCATAACGAAGATTTTGAAAGCACTTTCCAAGCTCACTGTCTCCACTTATGTCCTGCCCATTCCTCAGCCAATTATAATCTGACTTCTCTCCCCAACTACTGGACAAGCTATTCCAGAAAGGTTCTGGGCTGGGGGGCTCTTTCTTTCCCACAGGCCACTCTTCAGGCCTGTTTTGAAAATGTCTGCAGTGTGTAACGCTATCAGCCACTCTACTCTGAAATTCTCTCCTCCCGGGTGTCTCGTTACTTCCTTGGCCATTCCTCAGTCTTCTTCCCTGGCACCTGCTTTTTTCCCCACCTTAAAGTTTGAAATGTTCACAAATTATGTCCCCAGTTCTTGTCTCACCTTCCACTATCCTCTGAAAGACTTCACCACACACCTCTTAGGAATAGCTCACTCCAGTCATAACCATCCCTAATTCATTCCCTCCTACCTCTTTGCCAAGCCCTGTCCAGGCTCTGTCCCTCTGAGGCCTTCTCCACCCTATGATGTCTGCCAAACTTTCAAAAGTCAGCCCAAATATTGCTACATTGGGAAGTCTTCCTCAACTGTGCCCCCCCTTCCACAACCAGCCCACTTCCTGCAATAAACCCATAGCACCGAGCACAGACATTCTTTTTAAAACAGTTTTGCACAATAGACACTGAACTCCTTAAGGGCAGGAACTTTATCTGGAAAATATTAGACATGCAATCAATGTTGGCTGCATCCATCGTTACACAGCGAACACACTGTGGGGTGAACTGGAGCTTATTAATAAATGATATATACATTACACAACGTAGAGCTCAGTGACAGCATTGGTCAATAAGCAAGGAATCTAAAGTGCGTCATGACCACTAATCCTATGCACTTCTACCTGCTCATAATTGCGCGACTGGGCAGATAGCAATATAGTTTCAAGCACTTGAAACAGGCACAGTAGAATGTTTTCAACCGTACTGTGTCTGAAACTGTATTGCTGTCCCTTTCTTCAAAATGAAGAGTTTTCAACAAACTCTGATATGGCTGGCTCCTTCACACCATTTGGGTCTCAGTACAAATGTCACCTTCCTGGCTACCCTCTGTAACCATGCATGCTAAAGTGGTCCTCCACCATAACTTTGGTCTTTACAGTTCCCCTCTCATTGTCTTCATGTTACTTATCACTATGTGAATCATGCTGACTTGTTAGCCTGTCTGATGCTGGTCACCTTTATCCTCCTCATTACTTTATCCTCTGTATATCAACAGTGTGTGGCTGATATGCATACTCAACAGGCACTCGCTGAATGGATGAGAGAGAAAAGCAAGTTTAACACTAAAACACTATTATCTAATAACCACAAAACATGAGAAACATGCAGGTAGTAGGAAATAGCAGAGATTTCTCCCTGGAAGGGACTGTTATTCACCACCCATGGGGGGCGCACACGGATCATCCTTCTTTTAGATACTTACTCAGGATCAGAATCTTTTTTTTTTTTTTTTTTTTTTTTTTTTTTTTTTTTTTGTTTTTTTTTTTTTTTTTTTTGTTTTTTTTTTTTTGAGACGGAGTTTCGCTCTTGTTACCCAGGCTGGAGTGCAATGGCGCGACCTCGGCTCACCGCAACCTCCACCTCCTGGGTTCAGGCAATTCTGCCTCAGCCTCCCGAGTAGCCGGGACTACAGGCATGTGCCACCATGCCCAGCTAATATTTTGTATTTTTAGTAGAGACGGGGTTTCACCGTGTTGACCAGGATGGTCTCGATCTCTTGACCTCGTGATCCACCCGCCTCGGCCTCCCAAAGTGCTGGGATTACAGGCGTGAGCCACTGCGCCCAGCCAGAATCTTGATTTATTAAAGGGTGCCTCAGCTTATCTAAAGGAAATCATGGGTGGCTCACGCCTGTAATCCCAATACTTTGGGAGGCATAGGCAGAGGATCACTTGAGGTCAGGACATCAAGACCATGCTGGCCAACATGGCGAAACACTGTCTCTACTGAAAATACAAAAATCAGCCGGATTTGATGTCAGGCGCCTGTAATCCCAGGTACTCAGGAGGCTGAGGCACAAGAATCGCTTGAACTCCGGTGGCAGTGGTTGCAATAAGCCGAGATCTGCCACTGCACTCCAGCCTGGGTGACAGGGCAAGACTCCACCTCAATAAATAAATAAAAAGAATAAAATAAAGGAAATCCCCCTCAGTGGGGAGCTTCTCCAGAGAAAAAAATTTAAAGCTGACGCACAGCCTTTTCTAATGACCAGTCCTAGAAAACTATGCCTAAACTCCACTGTCAGCACCACATGCTCTGAGGCCAGGAACTGTTCACTGCTGCGTTCCCGGCACCTAGCCCACTTCATGGTCCAGAGAAGATGCCCAAAAATGTTTGTAAAAAGAGCATGTAAAACACAGTCTTCTGAGGAACTGCCATCCCAACAACTCTTTTTTTTGAGTCAAGAGTTTAGGTCTTCCTGCCCAGACTGGAGTGCAATGGTGTGATCTCAGCTCACGGCAACCTCCGCCTCCCGGGTTCAAGCAATTCTCCTGCCTCAGCCTCCCAAGTAGCTGGGATTACAGGTGTGCACCACGCCCAGCTAATTTTGTATTTTTAGTAGAGATGGGGCTTCTCCATGTTGGTCAGGCTGGTCTCGAACTCCTGACCTCAGATGATCTGCCCACCTTGGCCTCCCAAAGTGCTGGAATTACAGGCCTGAGCCACTGAGCCCAGCCCCAACAACTCTTACACTGCAGAAGCACTTAATTTTAGAAATAGGCCAAGACAGCTGCAGAGGGGATCCAGGCCTAGGCCTCTCCCTGGGCAACAATTTGGTTCCTAAAATTCAACACTCACCACCATGTGCCATAGATAATTATCTTCCACACAGTCACCCTGTATCAACTTTGAATACACATGGCCAATATAATCTCACGGCTAGTACAGTACAGCAACCAATAACAGACTCCCTTTTTAATTTTTTATATGTACTTTGGCCAGCAAGGATAGATCAAAATGCTAAAAGAACAACTGAAATTGAAGAATTCTATGACGAATTTCATAACCACCAGTTCCTGGCTCACTGTGTGATCCCAGGACAACCACACCACCTTCTTGAACTGTCAGCTTCAACTACAGTCATAAGGTTCTTTATCTAAAGGGTTATTTGGGGAAGATTAATTAGTTAGTAGAGGTAACATACTCTGGGACCAATGCATGAAAGATGCCATGAATCAAATTAATTATGAAACAAAGGAAATCATAAATATTGAAACCACTTCAAAACCTGAGAAGTTGAGAAGTGAGGAAAATTTAAAATTATGCCTGTGGCTCTGATACTAACTCACTGTTAGACTATAAGACAAGATACGTATTCTCAGAAGATTCATGACATTGCCAACAGATCTTTAGTATTTGGAAATATCAGATGTTTCTGTTCTCCAACAGCATTAATTTCACATGGAGTATGAACAGTGACATATGGAAATCGCAAAATTAGAGCTGTTTTCCGTTGCTGTACCCGTGCCGGTTAACACGCAGTCTACCTTACCGAAAGTCAATTCCACACACTCTGGGTCAAAGAGAAAAGCCGTTTAACTGGCTGTAAAAACACTTCTCCGCCCGCTACCTGCTGCCCCCTCCCCCGAGGAAAACACGCCAGGAAAACAGCAATAACCAGCAGCACAGCTGCGCTCCCACGCCACGACTTCCTAACTTCCCTCCACTTGAAAGCACTCTCATCAGTGTTTGTCTAAAAACTCTTCTTGGAGCCTGGAGAAGAAACACATCCAAGTGAAACTGAGAGGTCAGCTTCCAAAGCGGAGGCTGAACTTTGCAGGTGGGGGCGGGGGGCACTCAGTTCCGTCCCCCGGGAGCTTAAATGAATGGGGCAAGGTGAGGGGGACGGCCCCTTCCTTCAGCGCTGCACTCACGCCGCAAAGGGCCTGGGGCCGGCCCACGAGAACACCAGGGCACTGGCCCACTTGCAGCGGCCCCAAGAGACTCCTGATCATTGCACCTGGGGACACCAGGTAGGGTCGGGGCCGGCGGTCCCCATTCGCCCCTCCAGGCCGAAGTGAGGGCGGTTTCCGCTGACCCCCTAGGCCAGGAACTAGCAGGGTTCGGGCGCGGGTCTGGAGGGTCGGCCCCACCACCTCCGGCAAACCCGAGGGTCCCCGCTGCCACAGCCTCTTCAAGGAGGTGCCCAGCGTGGCGTGTAGGGGCAGCCAGGACGGCGGCGGCCAGTACTCACAGAGCCCACTGGAGCCGGTGCTGGTGAACATGGTCCCGTCGGGCTCTGAGCCCCCGCGGGGACCAGGGGGAGGGGAAGCTGAGGTGGGAGCCCAGGCGACCGCGCAGGCGCACCCCCGGCGGGGCGGTGAATCCGGCGCCGCGAGGCCACTCGCCGCTGACGAATAACGCATGCGCAGCCAGGGGCGTGCGCCCCTTGGGTCAGCGCCCTTCTTCCTGCCGGGGAAGGGAAGTGCGTCCGGAGGGGAGGGGCCAGCTCTTCAGGTAGAAACGACGGCTGCCAGAGCCGCGTGAGGTAAAAAGGGATGGCTCTCAGGCGGCGGAGGTGTAGCTCCCGGGAGCCTCACGTTTGTGTCCAGTGCCACCTCACACCTGGTGGTTACGCAAATGGCTGCGGATTCTTCTGGATTTTCGGCGCTGGACATGAGCGCAGCCTCAAACCTCTCCCGAGACTGGACGCCCGGCGCCTTCCACGCGCGTTCTTTCTTTTCGGGCGGTCCCTTGAAGCAGGCTCCCCGCGGGCTTTTGGCTGCAGTGGGGCCTGTCTCGGGTTCCGGTGTCCAGCGGAGTCAGAGGTCACGCAGATGCTGATGGAGGGGTGCAGGAGCCGGAGAGGTGGAACAGGTCCTTCCGGATACAGAGAGCCGGGCGGTCCAACAGCCTTTGTTCTCTCGTGGGTCCCGCCCGGAATCCACACCACCGGAGCCGAGTGTCGTGGGCCCGGGAGTCAGCATCCTGCCCTCCCCCTGTGGTGGCGGGCGGCTGGGGGTCCCAGGCGCGGCGAGCTCGGCAGAGCGACCCTGTCCTTGTGCCCCGCGAGCTTCCGGACTCAGGCCATTTAATATTTTTACCCCAGCAGAATGACTTACTCTTTACCAAAGTCGCGGTTTTTAAATGACTGTTAGCCTGAAAACATGCAGTCGTTTTAAAAAGTTTTTTTAAGTTGATCTCATACTCTTTTACAGAGGAGAGTTAGTGGGGAGGGAGATGGGGAGAGCTTGGCCAACAGGTACAAAGTTACAGTTAGGAGGAATATGTTTTGGTGTTCTCTTGCACATTCGGATAACTATACTCAACAGTAATGTTGACTCAAAATAGCTAGAGAAGATGATGTTGGATGTTCTCACCACAAAGAAATGACAAGTGTTTCAGTGATGGATGTGCTAATTACCCTGATTAGATGGTTACGCAATGTTTATATGTATGGAAACATCACACTGTACCCCAGAAATACATACAATTACATGAGAATGCATATTATGGGGAAATTGACTCCACCACGGACCTAAATGAAAGGGATAGGCTATGCGGTACTTTAAAAAAAAAAAAAAAAAAAAAAACTTTTTGAGCTCGTAAGTGCCATACTAAATCTGAGATTCGTAGATCAACACAGCCCCTGCCCTCAGAGAGGTTCCAGTGGGCCAAAATGTTAACGTTCGTTATTTTTAGAAGGCAAAAGTATGCCTTTTATTTGCTTCTTTAGGCCTTATTCGTAAAGTTCATTTTCACAGTCTTTTTTATTTGTTTGTTTTTAGACGGAGTCTTACTCTGTCTCCCAGGCTGGAGTGCAGTGGCACAGTCTGGGCTCATGGCAACCTCCGCCTCCTGGGTTCAAGCGATTCTCCTGTCTCAGCCTCCCAAGTAGCTGGGACTACAGGCACCTGACACCATGCCTGGCTAATTTTTGTATTTTTGGTAGAGGCAAGGTTTCACCATGTTGGTCAGCATGGTCTCGAACTCCTGATCTTATGTGATCTGCCTGCCTCAGCCTCCCAAGTGTTGGAATTACAGGTTTGAGCCACCGTGCCCAGCCCATTTCACAATCTGCAAGTACATTTTACATTTACCTTTAGGTTTGTTCGAGTTGTTTTTCAGGAAAACAACAGTCAAAACATCCTTTATGGTTTGCAGAATCTGTTGGTTGGCTACACCCCTACACATTAAGGTGAAGCAAAGTGCAAAACTATTTTCGTAATAATGCTAAGACATTAGTTTCTACTCTTACAAGTGTAGGGCTGTTGGCCCCACAGGGTTGTGGGGTATCCCTTATGCTGTGCTGAGATGCAGGATCTGAGAAGTAAAGAGACAGGACACTGAAGAACTGGAGAAGAGCAGCTGGCCTTCAGGAGCCATGCCACCTATGAGCAGAGACAGGCGAGGCCTCGAATGTCCAGAAATGTCTGTATTTATTGGGTACAAGGCAGGGGGCAGGGTCATGAGTGAGGTCATCTATAGGCTTAATGATAGGGCATACATAATTACGTAACAGGCAAGGGGGCCACCCCATTAAGTCACCTAGGCAGAGAGGTGGGCCTGCGCAGTAGGGGGCCATGCTGTGCTCAGCAGTAGAGGGTCGTGTACTGCTACGACCCTCTACTGCTGAGGGTCCACCCCCATTAGGTCACCGAGGCATGGAGGTAGGCTCTGTGCAACAGGTGTCGTGCACAACACTTCTTATCTGGGGCCTGGAGACTTCAAAGGATTCTTATAGAAAAACACTGTGAACAAATGCAGTGGGAGGTGACAGACTTGTGCTCTTCTCTAAGATATTTATGGAAGGATGATTTGAGCTAGCACAGAAGCGAGAAAAGGCTGACAGGGTGTACAGCCGCTGTGACCCGGTCATACCAGAGGAGTTCTTTTCCCTCAGTTATTTGTGGGATCTCAGGCCTGAGGCCTACTTTCCACAGGAACTGGATGCAAGGTACTACAACTCCTTTTTCAGAAGAGGCTCTTGCTCCAAGCCTGCCATACAGTGTATGCCCTTTCAGGCAGGGACACCACCACCTGGATTTTTGGTTCTTGTCCTGCTCTGGCTGTTTTCCCATGTACTGCTTCTGCTTTGTGACTGCTCTAGGCATTCCTCCTAGTACAAACTGCTATATAGTTATATAGAAGGATTATGTAAATCAGTACTAAATGTGTCGGTACAGCTCCGACTACAATACCTGTATGATTATATACAAAGATTATATGGGACTAAGTACGATAGATATAAGTACTAAGTATGATTATATAAGCTAGATATATGTAAGCAGTAAGTTATACTTCAAGCACTAATTCTGTAAACTAATATATGATTTTATGTAAAAGATTATATAAAGGAAATAACTGAGTAATAATGCTATAAACTAAGATATTATTCAGGCACTAATTGTGCCTGAGGTTTGCACAGCTCTCCTTCCTTTGTGCCCATGTGAGAGGTTACCCCCACACAAGTATACACTAGAGTTTTCCACTGTACAGTTGGAAGAGCTACATAACTGGATTTTCCAGTTGACTGCTGCATAATGTTATGAAATCTTATATGGGTAAAAGATCAATTTGAACCGTAAAATAAACCAATAAACTTTAGTGTAAGAGTCCAAAATATTCATTCATACAGTTTCAGATTCCTCATGGCAGCTAACCTTTAAGAAACTACCACTTGCTAAGTTATGGTATAGTATCAAAAAATAATGTATCAGCTGAAAGGTTAAAATGCTTCTTTTTCCAGCCACTGGGTGTACCTGTGTGAGGCCAGGTTTTCCTCTTTTGCTTGAACCAAAGCAATGTATTGCAACAAACTGAAAGCTAGACATTAAAGACATTTGCCCACCAGATACAGTGGCTCAGGCCGGTAATTCTGGCACTTTGGGAGGCATCCCAGGTAATTTGTGTGCAGCTTAAAGTCTGAAATGCCCTAGTGCAATGATTCTCAGGGGGACAGTTTTGACTTCTAGGGGGCAATATCTGTAGACATTTTTGGACATCACAATGTGGTGGGGGGATGCTACTAATATCTAACGGGCTAAGGCCAGGGTGCTGCTAAACATCCAGCAATACCAGGCCAACCTCTCCTTGGGCCCCTCCCACAGTAGAGAATTATCCCACCTGAATTGTCAGTAGTGCAGAGGTGGAGGAAGCCCTACACTGTGTAATTCATCCGACCTTTACTATGAAGTTCCTGAAACTCCTGGTGTATATCATTTCTGTTGCCCTGGCTGATATTTCTACCTTTTCTCTTTTTTTTTAGATTTTATTATGAAGAACTCATTCTGTTGATCCCTAGGAATCACCTATTGCCTTGCTGTTTTGTTGAATCTGTTTTTGAATCTGCTTTCTACATTGGAAAGGTAGGAGTATGTTTGTAAGCCTTAGAAGCTATGTACACTATGAAGAAATCACCAGACACTTGGATAAGCTTTGCAGAGGTGAAGGGCTGTCTCCACCAGAGAGACCCAGAAGGAGTCAGAGTAAGCCTGACTCATGAGATCAGGCATCACCAATCCACAGCCAACTTCCACAGTTCATCTTCCTAGGTAACCGCTCTGCATTCCCAGGTAGAGTAAGAATAATATCAGAACTTACAGCATATTTTGAGGTCAAATTTATAGAATTTGGTGATTTCATTTTTATTATTACCCTTTTATTTACAACCAAATTAATAAGGCTACCTACACATAACAATGTGTGGACATACACATTAAAAGAATCATTTGCTGCCCAGCACTCCTACCTTGGTACTTTTAAGAACATCATTGAGTGGATAAGTTACCCACTCCCTCTGCTGAGTAAACTATTTTGCCACAATATCAGCTGCAATGGTACATCTTCCAGACTGTAATGGCAGAAGTGGTTATCTGCTCTTCTGTGCTGACATCACACTTGATGTACACCTACTTTATAAAACTTAAACTATTGTCTCAGTTATTCAGTTTCTGTCTTCTACTGTGAAAGAGTGAGCCCATAAAAAATGGAATGTATTTTACAAAATGTATCCTGCTCATTTTGATGTGAAGCCATTGACTTCATTTAAAAAACAGCATTTCCGAGGTCTTCGCATCAGGAAAATCTCCAGGTGGGTAAGGTTAAAGAAAAAATGATTCATGACACTTGTTCAAGATGGTGCATTAGTCTGTTCTCACACTGCTATAAATATCCGAGACTGGGTAATTTATAAAAGAAAGAGATTTAATTGATTCACAGTTCTGCATGGCTGGGGAAGCCTCAGGAAACTTAAAATTATGGCAGAAGGGAATCAGACACATCCTTCACAAGGTGGAAGGAGAGAGAAATGCCAAGTGAAGGGGGAAGAGCCCCTTATAAAACTATCAGATCTTGTGAAAACTCATAATATATCATGGGAACAACATGGGGAGACCACCCCCATGATCCAGACACCTCCTACTAGTTCTCTCCCTAGACTCATGGGGATTATGGGGATTACAATTCAAGGTGAGATTTGGGTGGGGACACAGCCAAACCATATGAGATGGTAAGGCAGACTTTGTTCAGGGGGCCATGGTGATAGGTAGAGGGGCACTGCAGGGCCATGCAGTGGGGAAGAGATTGAACTCAACACCAACTTTAGCAAGGACTTATGGAGATTTATATTCAAGGAGCAGGGTGGAAAGCATGCATGGAAAATTCCTAAGAGGAAGCAACAAGGATAAGGCGGTTTCTGTCTGAACAGACCTAATAGGATTCCTGCTGAAGGTGGGCCAGGGTGATCAGATATCAAAGGTGGCCAACCAAGAGTAGGGGCTTTTCACTAGACTCACTTAGCAGGATTCCTGCTGACACTGGGTTCTGCAAGAACAGAGCGGGATGCTTAAAGTGGGGCCTACTCAAGCAGAAGACTCAGAGACGCCTGACTGGAGTTTGGTCAAAGGAGAGAGTTTTTCAGGCAGGAGGGAAGACTGTTGGCCAAGCATCCCTGACAACCACCTTTCCCTTGCTTTCACCTGCCTTTAGTACAGTGCTCCTTTTGAATAGCTGAGATAGACCAGAATTCTTCCTAAAAATTACTGAGTAGTGGAGAGGGCCAAAAATAACAAACAAGAATCACAAACTTCCAAAGTATCAAGTTGTGTACAAATGGTATCTACTGTGCCCCCAGCGTAGAGATAATACCCTGTTCCACTTTGTGGCTGAGGAATCCCTCTCCAAATCTCCAGAGATTCTCGGCAATAGCCTTCTGGGGAAATTAATAGATAATGACTGGGGTTGGTGGTCAGTCCTTCGATAAAATAGGCTTCAGATGCATTTTGGACTGCTTCAAATGTGCTTTCAACATATAATATATAGGAAACTAATGCTTATTAGAAAACAGGGCTGGGCACAGTGGCTCACACTTGAAATTCAAGCACACTGGAGGCTGAGATAGGATCCCTTGAGGCCAGGAGTTTGAGACCAGCCTGGAAAACATAGGTAGGCCTCGCCTCTACAAATAAAAAATATTTTAAACTAGCCAGGCATGGTTGTGCACACCTGTAGTCTCAGCTACTTGGGTGGCTGAGGCAGGAATTCAAAGCTGCAGTGAGCCATCATTGCACCACTGCACTCTAACCTGGGCATAGAGTGAGACCCCTTCTCTAAGAAAAAGAGAGTAAAGAAAGACGGTGGGTCTGGAACCTTTGAAAAGAATAGTTAAATATCTTCAGTGATGCAATAATATTCACATTGGATGTTTACTTAGCAGGGAGCAGTTTGGAAATCCATAGGGTATTTTTGGTTGTCGACAATGAATTGGGAGATAACACATGAGGTCCAACAGTGGCAGGCACAATGCTGCACAAAAACTAAATTGCTCTTGATTCTAACCATCTTGACTATCCTGCCACATGCTTATGTGGGTGAAAAGCCTGTTTGTATTCTTTCAGGCCTACGGCCTATTCCATTTTACATGTTGCTCTGATCTGAATGCTTGTGTCCCCCAGAATGCATATGTTGAAATTTAACCCACAGTACAGTGGTGCTGGTAGGTCGGTCACCTGGAAGGTCATTAGGTCATGAGGGCAGAGCTCTCGTGAACAGGATCACTGCCCTTTTAAAAGAGGCCTGACGGCACTTGTTTTGCCCTTGAACCATGTGAGAACACAGCTGAAAACAGAACCATCCCTCATCAGACACAGACTCTGCTGGTGCCTTGATCTTGGACTTCCCAGCCTTCAGAACTGTGGGATGTGTGTGTGTGTAATTTAAATGTAAAACAATAATGTTATGTATGTAGTTGGTTTTTTTTGTTTGTTTGTTTGTTTCATTTTTAGACAGGGTCTTGCTCTGTCACCTAGGCTGGAGTGCAGGGGCATGATCATGGTTCACTATAGCCTGACCTGCTGGGCTCGAGCAGTCCTGCCTCAGCCTCCAAAGTAGCTGGGACTACAAGGTGCATGCTACCACACCCAGCTCATTATTTTATTTGTTGTAGAGACTGGGTCTCACTATGTTGCCCATGCTGGTCTCGAACTCCTGGGCTCAATTTTCCTCCTGCTGAGGCCCCCCCAAAGTGCTGGGATTACAGGCCAGGACTATGGGTGTGAGCCACTGTGCCCAGCCTTAACCTCCTTTAAAATGGGAGCTGTGTTATTTGTTATAGTATTTCCAGATGTATATTTGGGTGAAAGGATTGCAGTGCAGTGGAACAATTACTGCAAAAGTAACAAAATGTAACAGAACATTTGAGATACTTTTTAAGAGAATTAGAACTTCATTAAATTTCATCACTAGAATTCTTTAAAATATTTCATATTATTGCCATCTGTTTCAATTTGGGTCTCTCCAAAAGCAGACTCTAAGACAAAAGTTCAGATACAAGTAGGAGATTCTCCTGGGGGTTATAAGCCCCTGCGCACTTTCAGCCTGCTCTATGCATGGGTCAAGCACATCGCTGTATCCAGAGAAAGCTCTCAGGCAGAGGGACATGGGTGTTTATATGAGATTTGCCACTGAAGCGCTAGGTACATCCAGGGTGGGCAAAGAGAATGTGGTTGGGACAGCAGTAGCATCTCCTACCAGTGAAAAGAAGGAAATAAGCCTGAATTTCCTAATCTCCCTATTCACCTACCTCTGGTCCCTGGCAAGACATTTTTGTCACCATGCATACATCAGAGTGTACTTATACAAACCTGGAGGGTGTAGTGTACCTCACACCTGGGTTATATGATATAGCCTATTGCTCCCAGGCCATAAACCTGTACAACGTGGGCTGGTACTGAATGCTGTAGGCAATTGTAACACAATGGTAAGTATGTGTGTCTCTAAACACAGAAAAGGTACAGGAAAAATACAATATAAAAGATTTTAAATGGTCCACCTGCAGAGGGAACACACCACGGACAGAGCTCGCAGGACTGGAAGTTGCTCTGGGCGAGTCAGCAACTGAGTAGTGTGAATGTAAAGGTCTAGGATGTTACTGTGCCCAGCTGTAGACTCTACAAATGCTGCACACTTAGGCTGGCCGCCCCCCCCACCCCACGCTCTATGATTTGCTGACACTCCTGTCACCGGGTATGTGTCTGGTTGCACTTTTCCCAGGTTGTGGGTGCAGCCTGACTGGACTTGCCCTCAGCTTTTACAGAGGCGGCTATAAGTGGAAAGAAGGAAGTGAGGCCAAATTGTCTAATCTCCTTATTCTCTTACCCCTGGACTCCACCTCTCTCCTTCCCCTCTACCCATCCCCTAGTATGGCCAAAGGATTTCCAAAAGTATTGTAAAACAAATTATGTTCCAGGAGAGTCTCACTCAGAAAGTCTGCTGGCAGAGTCTCCTCTATATTGCTACAGTGATATCATTTATTTGTGGAAGCTGGTGTTGGTTAAGATGTTAAAGTGAGATGATTGAGCTGATCTGCCAAATGTTTATATCCTTCTGCCTGCTGGGAATGGAGTATTTGTTTAGAATGGAATTTATTCAGTAATGAGAACCCCACCAATGTCCAAAAAGATACAAACTAATAACCACTTGGGTTTTCTGACCCAACAGGATTAGGAGGGTTTGCCTGGTGCAAACACAGCAAGGGGACAGAGTGGGACTCAGGTGGACCCTGCACGAGGAAGCCTGACTCCGAGGTAGGGGGAACGTGCACAGGGATGGTGGGACCCTGACACTGACCTTAGATAGTTCTGATGCCACGTGTCCATCTCGGTAGGTTTGCTTCAGTGAACCACTGCCTTTGTGTGCCATCCATTCTTCCAACTAAAACCTGCCCACTATTGGGTGCAGCCCTGATCCCTGGTACAGAGCCTCTTCTATTGTATTCCCTTGCAGTTGCTCTGTGCAATGGCCTTAACCAAATCTGCTCCATCAGCCACAAAACCAAAACATCTGCCCAATATCCTCTTGATTTGTTTATTCATTTATTTGAAGTGAGTTTTGCAAACATCTTTCAGCCCTTTCTACTCCAGACTAAATATTTCTGTAACTTTTCAACGCTTTGCTCATTTTAATGTTTTTGAATCCTCTCCAATTTTCCATATTATCCTTACATCATAGAGTTTAAATGGTATATGAGACTCTACCTACAAAATAGAGGTATAGTATTCATTGGTCATTAACCTTTTGTGATGACAATTGACAGGATCTGGTCCCTGGCTCTAGACTTCTAAAGGAAAGGAAAAGAGACCCTAACATCTGCTAATTAACCCACAGGTTGAATTGAGAAGGAAAAAAATCTTCCTGAATTCTGAAGATAAAAGGTATCATTTAAATAATTTTCTGGGTCTCTGCTTCTCCCATTCGATACACAGCGTCGTCGTCTTGCACAGTGCCAGCTGCATCCCTGAGACACCATGGTGAAGGTGAAGGCCAGAATAAACAATTTGGCCATATTGGGGGCCTGGTCACCAGGGCTGCTTTTAACTCTGGAAAAGTGGATATTGTCACCATCAATGAACTCAGTGGCATGGTCTATATGTTCCAGTATGATTCTGCCCATCACAATTTCCATGGCACTGTCAAGGCTGAGAATGGGAAGGCTGTCATCAGTGACAATCCCATCACCATCTTGCAGGAGTGAGATCCCACCCAAATCAAGTGGGGTCATTCCAGCACTGATTATGTTGTGGTGTCCATCAGCACCTTTGCCACCATGGAGAAGGCTGGGGTTCACTTAGTTGGGGGAGCCAAAAGGATCATTGTCACTGCCCCCTCTGCTGATGCCCCCATGTATGTGATGGGTGAAAGCTATGAGAAGTGCTGCCCACAGTAAGTGTTTGCTACTATTAATATCATCATTTTGGTAATCATACTCTGATCATTGGCAAAGAAGAAAAGACAGTTCTGAAAATCAAGTCTGTCTGTCTCTGCCAGAACACTCATGAGACAGTTTGTTCCTAAAGTAGTAATTAGTAATAAAGAACCAGAACAGTGTGATCATCAAGAAGGCAGCGTCTGGCTTAGCTCTGTCAGGATCCCACCTTTCCAGGGAGTTGAGCTACTCTCTGTAGCATTCCCGGGGGAGGGGGGTGATAAAACAGAGGGAAAGAAGTCATTCTCCCTCCTTCTCCTTGTCCAGCATCCACCTTTGGCCTGATTATCACTGCAGCATCCCTCACTGTCCTGAGGTCCAAATGGGGGCTGGCACACTTAGATGTCCACAGGCACCTTCAAGGAGGGAAGCAGGCTGGTGGAAACGATCAACACATGCACTTCACTTTTGCAAAATGCATGGTTTGCAGTGAATCCCGAGAATGAGGTACTCAGACAATTCCAGCTGAGTGGGGCCAGGGGTAGCTCTTGTGAGAGAGTTCGCCGCAGCATCTGACCGCCAAGTATTTATTGAAAGGGCTTGTAGTAACTTCAGACATCCAGTAGATGGCCATTTGAGGTCGGTTACTGAGGCACCTGTGACCTTGTACAACACGCAAATCTCATTCTTAGGAGGAGGTTTTTGGCATTCCTTATCACACCACACACTGCACTCCCTATTCTGTTTTCAGGGTCAAGGAGTTTCACTCTCATGCACAAGTAGCATACATACAGGGCCTCTGTATTTTTCCATGCCCCAACCTCAAATGGCTTGTACGTAAGCTTGAACATGTTGCCATGCGCCCCCAACAGCTTTCGTGTTCGTCACATAGTAATAGTCTCCACCTACACAACTAAAGGTGTGCCGTCTCCCAGATTCTAGAAACACAGGCTCCCTTGATTTTTTTCGAGACAAACCCTTGATCTGTTGCCCAGGCTGGTGTGCAGTGGCACAATCTTGGCTTACCGCAACCTCCGCCCCCTGGGTTTAAGCAATTCTCCTGCCTCAGCCTCCCTAGTAGCTGGGATTACAGGCATGTGCTACCATGCCTGGCTAATTTTTGTGTTTTTAGTAGAGACAGGGTTTCACCATATTGGTCGGGCTGGTCTTGAACTCCTGACCTCAAGTGATCCACGCATCTCAGCCTCCCAAAGTGCTGGGATTATAGACATGAGCCACCATGCTGGCCCAGGCTCATTTGATTTATCTTGCATTTTCCCACTTTTAATAGTGACACAGATACAGAGAACAGGTTTGTTTAGTACAGACGTGGTCATGATGGCTCCTAAAGTGTTAGGAGCAGCAGGGAAGAGTGGAGGCTGTGCAGAGCTGATGGGCACATGACTGTCCCTGGAGTTGGGTCACATCTAAGCCCTATGCTGGAACACAGGGCACAGATGGATGGAGGAAGGCAGCCCAGCATGTGGACTGTGCTGAAAAACCTTCCAATTGTTCAGTGCTGGCTCCTGTGGATACATACATAGGCCGATCAAAACAATGCCACGGGAAGGCTTGCAGCAGACAAATAGACACACATCCACTCCGTAAGCCACCGTAAGCAACAATTCTTTGTAACTCTGAGCAGTGATTATCCTGCTTCAGCCTTCCAAGTAGCTGGGATTACAGGCATGCACCACCGCACCTGGCTAATTTTTGTATTTTTAGTAGAGGCAGAGTTACACCATGTTGGTCAAGCTGGTCTCGAACCCCTGACCTCAGGCAGTCCACTCACCTTGGCCTCCCAAAGTGCTGGGATTATAGGTGTGGGCCACCACACCCAGCTGTGATTCTTAAGACAGTGTTCAAACTTTAGGGTGCACAAGAACCTTCTGAGACACTTGTTTAGAGTACAGTCCTGGGGATCATTACGTGAGATTCTGAAGGGAGGCCCAGGAGTCTACATTTAAAAATTTTTGTCCACATTTTAAAAAAGCTTTTTTAATAGGTTATATGCTTTATTTTTAAAATAGTTTTAGATTTACAGAAAAATTGAGAGGACAGTACAAAGATTTTTCCACAAACCCCACACCCAGTTTCCCCTTTTATTAACATCTTACATTAGTATGGTATATTTGTGGCAATTAAGTAACCAGTATTGATCTATTCCAATTTTTTTTTTTTTTTTGAGATGGAGTCTCTATTACTCAGGCCTCCATCTCGCAGGTTCAAGTGATTCTCCTGTCTCAGCCTCCCAAGTAGCTGGGATTACAGGTGTGGATCAAACCCCCAGCTATTAATTTTTAGTAGAAATGGGGTTTCACCGTGTTGCCCAGGCTGGTCTCTAACTCCTGACCTCAGGTGATCTGCCTGCCTTGGCCTCCCAAAGTGTTGGGATTACAGGCGTCAGCCACTGTGATATTGTGCTGTAGCTGGCCTAGAGTTAGAGCCTGAACAACATCATTTTATAAAAGAAAAAGCTGTTTTTTAAAATAAGTTGTAACGGCTGCCCCATTCTCCTCACAATAACTGCTGGCCTTGGCTTTGGTAAATAAAACTGCTAGTTTGCTCTGCAAACTGCACACTATGTAAAGCTGATTACCTTTTCTTATCAGTACCAGAATAAGCAGCCCAAGCTAATGCCATCTTGGCCCCTGCGACTTGTAATAAGTAACTAAGATCTGTCATTTTCACCCTACCCGGATAATGTATAAACTAACGTTTATCTTGACTTCTGTAAACTACTTAAGTAACAATCGGAGTGACAAAAGTCCCCTGGCCCTTGGAATGTCCAGAGCCCCCCTTCACCCTCATCTCTGCCCAGGAGGTGATTTACAGAATCCACTAGCCCTCGGAATGTCTGAAGCCCTTCATCCCCATCCCCACTTCTGGGTCCTAAAACCAGGATGTGGTTTTTCAGCTTAAAAACCCTGCTCTCCCTGAGTTCAACGCCACAGGTTGGACAGACATGAGTCCTCTGTGGTCGCTGGCATAATAAAGACCCTGCAATTTGGCATACTTTTGTCTTGGTGTTAATTTTCTATGCTTGGTCCAGTATAACACACTCTGCCCAGCCTGCTCTATTATTCTTAAGTAAATTCCGTATTTTATTCATATCTCTTTAGCTTTTACCTAATGTCCTTTTTCTGTTCCAGGATCTCGTCGAAAATCCCACAGTGCATTTAATTGTCACAGCTCCTTAGGCTCCTCGGGCTCCTCATGGCTGTGATAGTTTCTCAGACTTTGTTTTCCGTGACCTTGAGGTTTTGAAGAATACTGGTCAAAAATGTTATAGGCGTCCCTTGTTGGAATCTGATAACTTCCTCATAAGATTGGGGTAATGGGTTTTTGGAAGTAAGATCATGGAGGTAAAGTGGTGTTTCCATCACATCACATCAAGGGTACACACTATCAACCTGACATCACCCTCCTGCCGTTGACCTTGATCACCTGGTTGAGGTGTCTGTCAGGTTTCTTTGTAAAAATCACTCCCAGCCTTTCTTTCCATCTGTAGTTGCTGGAAGGAAGTTTTAACATGCAGCCACACTGATAGAGTGGGGACTTGCTCTCCAGCTCCGTGTGGACAGAGTATCCAAAGAAATTAGTTAGAATTCTTCTTCATGGGAGGTTTCTTTCTTCTCCTGCATTTATTTATTCAACCATTTATTTATATCAGTATGGACTCATGGTTATTGATTTTATGCTTTGGGTTGTAAGCCAATACTACTTTGTATTGTTGCTCAGATTGTTCTGATGTTGGCCCCTGGGAGCTCTTTCCATTTCTACGTTCCTTGGATGTCTCCCATCAATGTGGGTTTTGTAACGTGCTCCCCAAGTGGTTATTATGCAGGTGCTGCAAGGGACACACAAGGTGAAATGTGGCTGTAGGATGTGCCACTGAGCTCTGCTAAGCACAGAATCCCAGCCTTTCAGTGATCCTTTCAACACACCAGTAAGTGAGTGTGAAAGGAAACTATCTTGGCCCCTAAAATCACTAAGGAAAACTCCAGCTGGAAACTGCTTAGGGCGAACCTGCCTCCTATTCTATACAAAGTCATTCCTCTGCTCACTGAGATAGTTGCATATCCTTTGGAAAGGCTCTTCAGAAACTCTAAAGAATGCAGCCCTTTGTGTCTCACCTATCTGTGACCTAGATGCCCCTCCCTGCTTCAAGTCTTCCTGCCTTTGCTTCAAGTTGTCCCGCCTTTCCAGACCAAACCAATGTACTTCTTACATATATTGATTGATGTCTCATGTCTCCCTAAACATATAACACCAAGCTGTGCCATGACCACCTTGGGCACATATTGTCAGGACTTCCTGAGGCTGTGTCACGGATGCATCCTCAACCTTGGCAAAATAAACTTTCTAAATTAACCGAGACCTGTCTCTGATTTTCTGGGTTCGCATTTTGGTAACCATGAGGGGATTCTGAGTGACGGTGCCCTTGACCTTTGACAAATCTATTGGTGCTTGGTACCAGCATAAGCTAACTTTATGGCTCAAACCAATAGGACAATTTGCTGAGGTCTGAGAGCACCCCCTCCAGAGAATCCCTGATCTCTCAAAATTTGATTGAGATCTAAAGTTTATTTTGCTTGTACAACTCCTCTTTTTTTGGAATTTTACTTGCTTCCAACAGGAAGGCAAGCTTTTCTACTTCCATGATGATGGAAGGCAGGTAACTCCTTTGTGGAGTTTGAGCTCCCTTCCAATAGGGAAGATGAGGTTTTTTTTTTCCTGCTTCTAGAATGGTAGAGAGCAGTCTACAGCCTGAGACCCATCCATAGGTAAACTGGTTTGGGATTCTGTCTAGCAATTTCCTCTTAAATGACTGAAGTTAGCACTTAACAACCAGCTGCTGTTAATTTCTGCTGTTGGATACAATGAGTTCTAAATTTCTCTTCAAAGAAAATATGGCAGTATGTTCAGTTATTTGTCCTCCATTTTAAAGTTTAACTTCCTCATAGTTTCAGTAAACAACCTTTTCCACCAGTTCTAATCAGTAGTTCACATCTGTTCCCCTGGTCATCTGCTTTGTCCTTACCCATCCTGATCACCTGCTTTGACCTGAGTAACCCCTGGTCACCTGCTGTGACCTGAGTCACCTTTAGTCATCTGTTCCATAACCGTCCTTCCTGTCAAACTGCTCATGCTGCCACTCTGGCTCATACTCCTGCTCCCTTTAAAATAGCCAATCAGAATTAGCTTAGACTGTGCAGTCCAACCCTAGCCAATATGGGAATGACACAGCAGTAGGGGCTACCTGCATCAGGATTAAGAACCCCTTCCCCTCCCCTGTTGTGGTGTGTGCTCACCATTGTTCCATCTGTGAGATGCACCCTTCTATAGAAGTAAATTGCCTTGCTGAGAAAATTTATATTCAAGTGCTACTTCTTTTGCGGCACCAAAAATTTACATATAACACTGCTTACATGAAGAGCACTCAGAAATCGTATAATTTGTATGATCATTGTTAGTTTAGCAGTATTTTGTCCTAGCTAAAATATGGTAATAAGATTTAAAAAAAAATTTTTTTAAGGAGCTCAATGGTTACAAGCCAGCTTAATTAAAAGGCTAACATCCAAAATGTGTGTGTGTATCTGTGCATGTTTGTATTTGAAAGGACTTCATAGTTTTGGTGTTTTTGTTTGTTTTTCTCTCCCAAGACATTGGTGTTTTTGTTTGTTTTTCTCTCCCAAGACATTGGTTTTTTTGAGCAAAAGTTTTTTTTTTTTTTTCTTGTCAGTTGACCGAATTTTGTTTTCAACTGATTTTTTTTTTTTCTAAAATAGTTATTGCCAACAGAGGCTACTCTTGGGTTTTTAAGGAAGAGTGTAGCTGAATTTTTATGTTTAATTTGGCTCAAAGAAAAATAAAAGTTTCTCCCTCTAGCACCACCAGACTTTTTCTCTCCATACTTTATGATGTAAATTTTGCTATTTGATTTTCATCTGAATTGTTTCCTTTAATGTGCAAATTTAAGGCTATTTATCTGACAACTCTCTAGGGTTATAAAACAGATTCTCAAGAATCTGAAAGTCTAAGGTAGAAAAAAAAAGGAGGGTACTTTATAAATCTATAAAATGTAATTCCATCAGCATGCCTAATACGTTTTTGTATGTATTTACGTGTTGTGTACAGAATGTTTCACCACTAAAAGTATATAAAAGAGCTCTAATTAATTGGCTTTTTAAAAAGCACTTGAATTAAATACTAAATAAGAAAAGACTAGTCAAATGCTTTTCAAGTTTATGTAACAAAATCTTTAATAAATAAGCTAACTTTACAATTATTTGTAAAGTAACATTAGAAATATCTTAAGAATTGCTAGCGTACATTTTTGTTTGCATTTGTTAATCAAGCAATTTCATACTTATCCCTGCCAAATACTATAAGTTGTTAAAATTTGGCATGGGGTTACAAAACTATAAACCCAGCCCAAAACAGAATGATCTTTGCTTATGTAACTTTTAATAAATAAGACGTTGATATGGGTTTAATGAAAATAGCTGCATCTTGAATTTAGTAAGATTACCATAACTTCTAATCCTGTGGCTTTAGGCAGTCTGATCCACAGAAAATAAGGAGGACTGTTTTGGGAAAGGGCTATTATGGTCTTTGTTTCAAAGCTAAACTAAAAACTAAGTTCCTCCCAAAGTTAGTTCAGCCGATGCCAAGGAACGAACAAGGACACCTAGGAGGTCAAGAGCAAGATGTAGTCAGTTAGGTCAAATCTTTTTTCACTGTCTCAGTTATAATTTTGCAATGGTGGTTTCATAGCTTTAAATCATGACTATCACAGTTTTCATAAATTAGGTAAACAAATAAAACAATTAGGTAAATGGAATACTTGTAGACAAATTGATCATAATATATAATATAAAGTTAAATTAAATAATGGATATTTTATTATTTGGGTATTTTCCAATTATATATTGTGGGAAAACATTCTTGCTAAAGGAAAAACAGAATGTCCTTTTCTTTTTTCCACAAAAAAAAAGGTGAACAAGTTTTGTCTAATTCAAAGCTTATGTATAAAACAAGATGAAAGAAATCAGGAATAAAAAATGGTGTAAAGAAAATTATAAAAATAAAGAGGTTTTCTTTTCTTTTTTGAGGCAAAAGAGCTTAAAGAGAAATAAATTCATATAAGAAAGAATCTTGTATGGTAAATTTAGTCTTAAAATAAAATAACTGGTTGTTTAAAAAAAGGAGGGACGTTGAGAACAAATCAGAAAGTCTGATCATGTCATGAATAGTCAGTGTGAGTCACAATAAGAGGATTTATATGTGTGTGTGTGTATATATATATATATATATATATATATTTTTTTTTTTTTTTTTTTTTTTTTTTTTTTTTTTTTTTTTGAGACTGAGTTTCGCTTTTGTTACCCAGGCTGGAGTGCAAT
>NW_016107627.1:406395-476395 GCF_001604975.1 Cebus imitator | reverse complement strand
TGAGCCACCGCGCCCGGCCTTATATATTTTTTTAAAAAACAAAAACTTTCATATAATCAAGTTGTCGTACTATATTTTGGTTTGCTTAGGAAAAAAAACTGAGATAATTTTTTTTTAAATTAAGGTTATTACATCCATGTATCTTTTTGTATGTGCTTTTAAAGTCCTTGAGTAAGAGGGCTTTAACTCCTAAGTCTAAAAAGGACACCAAGTCCTGCTTAAACACTGTCAGCAATTAAAGCCTCCTCTTAAACACTGTCAGCAATTAAAGCCTCCTCATCTTTAGGCCCTGTAGAAGATGCCAATCAAAACAAACTGCATTCCTGAGACTCAGGGCAAAAAAATTAAAGCTATTCAACTCCTCAAGGCCCAGGAACTAACAAGGAAGAGGTGGGTGTGTAAGATTGTAAGGGCCAATTTTGAAAGATAAAATAAGTTCAGTTTCTCTATAAATTAATTATTAATGTCAAAGGCACACCAATGCAAAACCAGTATGTAGACCCCTGTCTCAGATTAACAAGGTTTTCTTGAAGCATTAATCAACTTCTTAATAAAGGTTACAAAGGTTATAGAAGGTTTATGGAAGTTATATTTTATAATCAAGATAGAATTTTATAGCTTGCTTACAAAATTTTAAAAAACAAATGTAATTGGCTTCATGCTGTTTTTATTAGGACTTGTTGTTTAGAAAATTAAATCTCCTCTTTCAAAGAAGGAAGTTTTTTGCTTTTTCTGAAATGCTCGAATTATCACTTTGGTTAAATAAATGACTTTACAATGACCTGTAATCCTATTTTGTAATATCAAGTGTTTTAAACCTTTTATATTTGACGAACTTTCCAAAATCAAATTATAACATGTCTTTTTCTAACCTAATTAATTATTTAAGACATTAGGTTCCCTAAGTTCAAAAATGACACAATTTGGCTTATTTTTGTATAAAAATTATACAGGAAGCATTGTCAAATATGAAATGGTGTTTGGTTTTCTTTGGGCTATATTTGTGTAAATATGTTACTGGTATGTGTTACTAAATTATGGGAAACTCCTGTAATTCTGATATAACTTAGTATACTTTTTCAGTAATAATCATAAGTGTTAAAATTATTGTGTGCCACAGAGGTAACACATTTCCTTGTCAATTGTGTGTTTTAATGATGGCTGCCTTTTTTCATCCATGGACAATTCTCTTGTTTTGTCTTGTTTTAAATGCTGTTTAAAAGGTGGGTTTGTAATCAGCTATAGGACTCTTAACAGGTGCACTTAAATGCAGATTTTCTGATAACTTTGGAAATTGTCACACTGGAATAAACAAAAAAACTTTCAGAACTCTCGTGGAGAGCTGAATGACTATCAAACAGAACAGGAGTTAACTGAATTAACTGAACCAATAGAAAACTGAAGTAATCTTTTTTACTTTTTGCTTAAAACATTGCTGATATTTTTTTTGGTTTTTCAGAGCTAAGAAAACTTTTAAGCTATTTACAGCTTTTAGCAATTCAGTAAAGTATACTCCTGTTAACAAAATTTGGGGCATATTTGTTTCTCTCTACCTGGTTTCTCCAGACTTTGGAAACTATTTGTGCGTATTCTTAATTTATGGCATGTAGTTATTTGCATAAGTGCAATAAGAATCTGTTTTCTTTTGCAATAAGACACAATTGAAGAAATCAGTTATTTTACCAAGGCTTTGACTAGAATGGTATGCTTTCCTGAAAGGAATCAAATTTGATTTATGGAGCCAATAAAGCTCTTGGAAAAACTGTCCTCATATTTTGTGTATACAGTCCCTGTACGGGGTTTCTGTTCTGTGTAAGTAAAGAACATCACTTTCCAACAGGTGCGGAAGCCCCAGGTTTATCTTGGAACCTCAAGAGGAGAGGAAATTCACCCACTCATAGATATTTGATGGCACAAATCCATGGCTGGGCTCAGCTTTAAAAAGGTCTTATCTGAGATTCCTCCTGTGGAACAAAGTTCCATCCATGCCAATTTAAAAACTTATGTAAAAAATAATTATTATTCTTGCTGCACTGAATACAATAATTAAGCCAAGTATAATAAAGCAAACCATTCCTACTGTGATTTGTCTTTAATAAAAATGGGAAACTAGAGATAGAAAAATTATGTTTCAAAATTATAGTAGACCTGTTGTTAGATTCTAGTCTTGGCTAATTTTTTTTTCAATTTTTATTATTTTCTATAGTTTGGACCGAATTCTAATTTTTCTTGACTACAAGTCTTCAAAATAATGTTTTCAATTTCTTTTCCTTTTCTTTTCCCCATTTTTCCTAATTTAGAGTCACTGAAAACTAAGCTGTGCTTTCTTAAAACCCTGCGAACTGAAGCAGACAACTTCAGAAGAAAATAACAGCAACCTATTTACAAACATAAGCCACTTTCATAACTGCCTAGTAATAAACTTCAGAGTAATATGGTCTATATGTTTTCCAAGATTGTTCTTTTGTCTGTTGTGGTTTTTCTCCCCGTTTTCTCTTCACAGGACGTGAGANGCTGGACAATTTAAACTTCAGAAGAAAATAACAGCAACCAATTTACATACATAAGCCACTTTCACACCTACCTACTAATGTATGGACTTCAGAGTAATGTGGCCTATATCGATTTTTCCAGGATTGCTCTTTTGTTTGTTGTTGTTGTTTTCCCCTTTCCTCTCCATTATTTTCTCTTCAGAGGACATGAGACTTCACAACTTGTTAAAAATGAGCTTTTGGGACCTACTCATCTAGGAATAAAGCATTCTAGCTATGAGAAATCAGATGAAACCTAAGACCAGAAACTCATTTTCTTGTAAAATGCTTTCTCCAAAGGATTTCAAAAAAGAAAAATGGGAAGAAAGGAAAATATCTTGGGCCCCTGAAATCACTAAGGAAAACTCAAGCTGGAAACTGCTTAGGGTGAAACTGCCTCCCATTCTATTCAGTCACTCCTCTGCTCACTGAGATAGATGCATACCTGATTTGCCTCATTTGGAAAGGTTAATCAGAAACTCGAAAGACTGTAACCCTTTTTGTCTCACCTATCTGTGACCTGAGTCTTCCTGCCTTTGCTTCAAGATGTTCCGCATTTCCAGACCAAACCAATGTACTTCTTACATATATTAATTGATGTCTCATGTCTCCCTAAATGTATAAAACCAAGTTGTGCCCCGATCACCTTGGGCACATGTCATCAGGACTTCCTGAGGTTGTGTCACAGGCACATCCTCAACCTTGGCAAAATAAACTCTAAATTAACTGAGGCCTGCCTCAGATGTTACTGGTTTCACATGAGTAACTCCTCTTCATGTCTTCTGCATTCAACAGACACACACTGAACAGGAATTCCCTACCCCACTCCTGCTGGGTATGAAGCCAGATGTTAGGATTGAAGAGCTTTCATGGGTGGATGTACATGGGACAAATGTGAACACAGCAGGATGGAGAGGGAGAAGTACCTACCAATGCTTTGACCTGTCCTTAGTCAGTTCTCCTGGAGATGACAGAAAGAAGCATGTTAAGAATGGGAAGAAGCCTGGACTCGGTGGTTCACATGTGTAATCCCAGCACTTTGGGAGGCCAAGGTGAGTGGATTTCTTGAGCCCCAGAGTTTGAGCAGCCTGGGCAACATAGCAAAACCGCATCTATACAAAAAAAATACAAAAATCAGCTGGGCATGGTGCTGCATGCCTGTGGTCCCAGCTACTCTGGAGGCTGAGGTGGGAGGATCACTTGAGCCCAGGTGGTGGAGGCTGCAGTGAGTCATGATCACACCACTGCACTCCAGCCTGGATGACTGGGTGACTGAGACCCTATCTCTAAAAAAATCAGGATAGGATATTAGCTCAGAGAGCTCTGAGCTGGGTTCCAGAGGACATGGGAGTGAGGTGGGCTCAAAAGCACCTGTGGAAGTTTTGAAATTGAAGATGAAAAAAAATGTTTTATCCTCTGGGGCTGACAAAAAGGAAATTGGCTGCAGAAATGTTTGTAGATGTTGGTGGCAGGGTGGGGGGATGACATTTGAGGTCACCTATAACAGCCTTGATTTTCTGGATGAAACAGGAGACCAGCTCATTCTTCCTAGAATGAGGGGTCTGTGGCTAAACACAGGGCCTGACAAGGGCATTAGAGGTTTGAGATAGTGGCTAGTTGGTTGTCTTAGCCCGTTTTGTGCTGCTATAACAGGATACCCAAGACTGGGTAATTTATAAAGACCAGAAATAGATTTCTCATTTTTGTGGAGGCTGAAAGGCCCAAGACAGAGGCACTGGCATCTAGCAAGGGCTTTCTTGCTGTGTCCTCACTTGGCAGAAGACCAAGAAAGAGTGAACCCCTAGCCACTAGCCCTTTTCATTGAGGCATCAATCCATTCACGAGGGTGGCGCCCCCATGACCTAAACACCTGCCAGAGGGCCCTACCTTCCAACACTGTTGCATTGGGGATTCAGTTCCCAGCCCTTGAATATGGGGGTACACATTCAGACCATAGCAGGATTACATCAGTTAGGGTTCCATCAGGACCAGCAGAAACATCAATAATATGAAAAAAGACAGCTAACTACAAAGACTTGTTAACTACATATAACGTTAACCACGTAAGGAATAACTCCCATATATCACAGAGGAAGCGACTACCACCTCTTGGGCTGGGCATACGGAGGGAAGCAGGTCCAATGATTAAAGCCTTGAAACTTGGCTGGGCACGGTAACTTGGATCATGCCTGTAATCCCAGCACTTTGGGAGACCGAGGTGGGTGAGTGACTCACTTAAAGTCAGGAGTTCGAGACCAGCCTGGCCAACATGGTGAAACCTCGTCTCTACTAAAAATACAAAAATTAGCAAGGTGTGGTGGTGCATGCCTGTAATTCCAGCTACTCAAAAAAAAAAAAAAAAAATTAGCCAGGCTTGATGCCTCAACGCCAGATGCTCAGGAGGCTGAGGCAGGAGAGTTGTTTCAACCAGGGAGATGGAGGGTGCAGTGAACCGAGATTGCACCGTTGCACTCCAGCATGGGCAAAAAGAATAAGACTCCATCTTAAACAAAAACAAACAAAACCTTGAAACTTAGAGGAGTGGTCCGAAGGACCCAGGACCAGCCCTCTGAGAAGAGTGTGCTGGCCAGCTGGTGGCGGCTGGGAGTGGTGAAACTGACTCTGCTAGTGTTGCAAGCACTGGCACCTGGATTCCGCTGCTGCGGCAGGAAGCAGCTGCCTCTGCTGGGTGGGGTGTTGCTGGGGTATTACTCAAAGAAGCCCCAAGTAGCAAAGAGGTCACAAGCCCCTCCTTCTTCCTCAGCTTCCTGTAGCACCCCAAAATGGTAGAGCCTAATGTATGGTTTGCAGAGTCTCAGCCCAGCATCACAAAGCCAAGCAGAGAAGCCTGGGTTTGGAGTAAAAGACAATAACTTGGTAACTGTCATGGGGAATGCACAAAGCCACCCCTCACTATGTGAGTGGTATTTAGGGACCGTGCAGGCACATGAGTCTATATTGGCTGAATTTCTTTCCTTTGCCTTCTGCAAATCATTTCTTGTTCTCCTAGGCCCTTGCCATTTTGGAGAAAATCAGAAAATCCTTGATGCATCTCCTGGTTCAAAAGGAACTGAACAAGGATTACAAGTATCTACCAACAGGTAAATAAATAAACAAAACACAGCAGAAACATACAGTGGAATATTAGCCTTGAAAAGGAAGGCAACCCTGACCTATGCGATAACATGGAAGAACCTGGAAGACCATCTGCTTAGGGAAATAAGCCAGGGACAAAAGGACAAATACTGAATGGTTCCGCTTATATGAGGTGCCCAGAATAGGCAGATGCCTAGAGATAGGAGGGAGAGCGGTGGTTGGGAGGTGTGGAGGAGGAGGGAATGGACAGTTGTTCAGTGGTTCCAGAGCTTCAGTTCTGCAGGATGGAAAATGTTCCGCGGATGGTGGTGGTTGCACAACAGGGTGAATGCACTGAATGCGTGCGACTTCACACAGAAATGGCTAAGGCAGGACATTTAACCTCATGTGGATTTTCGCACAGTCACATATTTTTAGAAAGGAACTAGGCTGGTGCAGTGACTCACTCCTGTAATCTCAGCATTTTGGGAGGCCAAGTTGGGTGGATCACCTGAGATCAGAGTTCGAGACCAGCCTGCCAGCATGGTGAAACCCCATCTCTACTAAACATACAAAAATTTAGCCCGAGTGGTGGCCTGCGCCTGTAGTCCCAGCTACTCGGGAGGCTGAGGCAGGAAAATTGCTTGAACCTGGGAGGCACAGGTTGCAGTGAGCCAAGATCGCACCACTGCTCTCCAGCCTAGGCGACAGAGTGAGACTCTGTCTCANAAAGGAACTAGACAGAGGTTAGAGCTGGAGGACATGGGTGGGTGCCCTGAGCCTGATGTGTCTGTCGCATGCCTCCGTCCTCCCACCAGGGTGAGCAGCATTTTCCAGGCTTTGCTGAGAGTTCTGACGTGCAACTGTCTTGGTCGGCCCTGCTGCACACCCACCCCAGGTGTATATGAGCAGGGGCAGTCGGCCCCTCTGGTAGTCCCAAGAATAACAAGTTATTGCAGCAGACGATAACATTATAACAGCTAATATGGAGGGTGTTCAGCATGGCAGGCACGTGTGATCCTCAGCACACCTATGTTGTTATCTGTCATCACCTCCATTTTACAGATGAGAAACCTAAAGCTCAGAGGGGTTGTGTCTAGCCTCTGGTCACCCACCTGCTAAGTGCAGAAGCCAATGTAGGAACGGGCTCTCTACCCGGGAACCCGTGCCCTTCACCGCGGGACTCTACCGCCCCCTAGTGGACCATCTAGCCTTGCATGGTCTCACCTCCAGTTTCCACCCAGGTGGGATGTCCAGCTGTCTCCACTCATGAGAGGTAACTTCACAGTGGCTGTTTGCTGTTCCCAAGCACGCCTCCTTCTCTTGTCCTAGTGCCACGCTGGCTGTGTTCTAACAAGTGGCAGCAGTGCTGAGTTTTGCTGCACACCCAGCGAGACACCCCAGACTCTGATCTTCCAGGAGCACCCCGGGGGGAGCTTCAGAGGCTTCTGGCAGGATTACCAGGTGTTCCTTACTGTGGTCCGTCAATTCCTGCAGGAGCAACCCTGCCGGATTTAACAATCTTCTTAAGCTTCTGTGGCTGTGGATGGAGATCCTTGGAATGGTAAAGGGGCTTCTGGATTTCTTTCTATAGTTCAGTTATGTAAAGTACTTTTTGGAGACACCCACTCTCCAGGTTTCTCCCTTGAATGGAAGGGTGTGCGTAGGATTCTGAATGGTGGAGACATCCATTGAGAAGAGTGTTTTCCACACCATGCAGGCACTGTGGATGCTTCTGGGATTCTGGCAGGTGAATCTGGTTATCCGATATTGATGGCTTTTGTTGTTTGATGCAGGATCCAGTTGAGGTACACATAATGCATTGGATTGTTACAATTCCTTTTTAAATTTAACTTTTGTGTATGTGTGTGTGATGAAGTTTCACTCTTGTCACCCAGGCTGGAGTGCAATGGCACAATCTTGGCTCACTGCAACCTCTGCCTCCTGGGTTTGAGCAATACTCCTGTCTCAACTTCCTGAGTAGCTGGGACTACAGGCACCCACAACCAGGCCCAGGTAGTTTTTGTATTATTAGTAGACACAAGGTTTCACCATGTTGGCCAGGCTGGTCTCGAACCCCTGACCTCAGCTGATCCGCCCCCCCTCTCAGGGGTACATGTGTAGGTTTATTATATAGGTAAATTTGTGTCATGGAATTTTGTTGTACAGATTCTTTTGTCACCCAGGTATTAATCCCAATGCCCATTAATTATTTTTCTTTAGCCTCTTCTAGTCTAGAATAGTCCACCCAGTCACCACCACCTTGGGGTTTTTTTGGTCACATGGAACTTTTGGGGTTGAGATGAGTTTACTAGATTGTCCCCTGCTCCATGCTGAGTTTATTTGTTTTTGAGAAGGAGACTCGCACTGTTGCCCTGGTGGGAGTGCAATCGCGTGATTTCGGCTAATGCGACCTCCACCTCCCGGGTTCACATGATTCTCCTGCCTCAGGCTCCCAAGTAGCTGGGATTATAGGCGCACACCACCACACCTGGCTAATTTTTTGTATTTTTAGTAGAGACGGGTTTTCACTATGTTGGCCTGACTGGTCTCAAACTCCTGACCCCGTGATCCTCCCGCCTCTGCCTCCCAAAGTGCTGGGATTACGGGCATGAGCCACTGCACCCGGCCTCCATGCTGAATTTCTGTAATAGTTTCTTCATGTTTGGATTCAGATCAAATATGTTTGGCAAGATTACTTTGTAGACGATGGTTTGTACTTCTCACTGCCTCGTATCAGGGGGAACATAAAACCTGACCTGGGAATCCCACAGTGAACAAATGCATCTTAACAGTATATTATGCTGTGTGATGTGCTGAGTCCTCTGCTATGCAGTGAACACACAATGAGAACTGCTGATATGATTGGGCGTACAGAGATAAAGAAAACTGAAGGGCAGGCATGTGGGTTGGGAATAGGTACACTTAACAGAAAATCCAACTCCCAGTAGTCCATCCCAATACAAGCCAGGAGGCAGGCAGCCCAGAGCTGATGTGACAGCTCCTCCTGATTCAGGGTCTTGCTCTCTTTCACTCTGCTGTCACTGGGCTGTGGCCTTGGGTCTCATGAATCTAAGATGGCTTTTGCCCCCCAGACACTGGGATCCCTTCCAGGCAGGGAGGAGAAGAGGGGCACACCAGCTGCCCTGATCCCCTTTTAAGAAGCTTTCCCAGGGTGGCACCCAGTGATTCTGCTCACACCTCATTGGTTAGGACTGATTTGCATGGTCGCCCCAACATGCATGATTGGGAAATGTAGTTGTTAGGAGTATTGCTACCCTGAGCAAAAACATGGTTCTGTTAGAAAGGAAGAAGGAGAGAATGGGGATTAGGTAGGCAATTGGCAGTCTTTGCCCTGAAGAATAAGGCAGATTGGGGTTTGTTTTGTTTCTTGATGTGTGATCTTATTTATTTGTTACTCTTAGAAAGTCTTTCATTTTCTTTTTTGACAAGGCTTAAACTTGGAGGTAGAAATTCTCAGAGAGGACAGCTCTGTCTCTTGGCAATCTGTTCTTGGCATTTTTGTTTGACCTCCTGCATTCTTTTGACCTAAAGCTGAGCATGTTTGGCTCTCCAACCTCTTATTTTTCTAAATATGCTGTTTCTTCAGAGAAATAGGCCTGCATTTGTGTTGCTGGACACATGGAGTGACACAACTGAATCTCGTGTGCTTTACTCCTGGGTCTCTTACTTTCTTTGTTTAGGGGCTTTCTCACAAAGCACTGCTGTTCATCATCTTCTTTGGAGAGACAGAAACGTTTGTGGATTCTGCCATCTGTTTTGAGCCGCAGCACAGAGGCCCAGTAGCATCAATCAGCCCAGGAATACCCTTCTGTTCTCTTCAGCCAATAGTTATATTGATAACACTCAGATTGGCATCCATAGTGCAACCCAGAACAGATTTGAATTTTCTTTAAAAGTTTTTTTTCAGATACAAGGTCTCACTCTGTCACCAGGACAGAGTGCAGTAGTGTGATCACAGCTCATTGCAGCCTTGAACTCCTGGGTTCAAGCAAGCCTCTTGCCTCAGTTTCCCCAGTAGCTGGGACCACAGGCGAGAGCCACCACACCCAGCAGACTTATGCTTCCTTTCTCCAGTTCTCCTTGGTCTCTAAAAAGAATGCCCCTTATGCAATGGCACATGGGCACGGCCATGCTCAGGACATCCTGCTTCTTGGAGAATTGACTTGGACCACAAAACCCTTCTGTTCTTTTCACCCAGAGCATCAGAATACACTTCTCATAATAGGTCCAAAGTTTGTGTTCATTGCCCACTTCAGTGACTTTCTGGCAGCCAGTGGCTGGGAAGGAGATGTTCAGCTTCATCTTTTTTTTTTTGAGATGGAGTCTCTCTGCAGCCTAGGCTGGAGTGCAGTGGTGCGATCTCGGCCACTGCAACCTCTGCCTGCTGGGTTCAAACAATTCCTCTGCCTCAGCCTCCCAAGTAGCTAGGACTACAGGTGCATGCCACCATGACAGGCTAATTTTTGTATTTTTAGTAGAGACGGAGTTTCACTATGTTGCCCAGGCTGGTCTTGAACTCCTGACTTCATGATCCATCCACCTCAGCCTCCCAAAGTGCTGGGATAACAGGTGTGAGCCATGGCCAGCTTCAGCTTCATCTTGAAACAGCTTGATCGCCTCTGAGTCCCCACAAAAAAGAAAAGGTAGATTTTTGACGGCTAGAGAGACAGCTACACAGATTATATTAGAGTTTAGAAGTTCTCACAAGCCATTAGAAAATGGATTATTCCCTAGCCGTGGTAACAAGCAGCCACCAGAAAGAATTTCCCATCTGTTCAGTCCATCAGTGAGGACTTGGTTACCTTCCACAAGCTAACCAATCAACTTCTGAAGGCCAGTCAATCAGTGACTTGCTCACTGAAACACATCCATGGGAGCCAACCAATCAAAAATAGCTCGGGCAGCAACCACACTTCCAGGGAGGCTGCCACTCAACTTATGCCTCAGGAAGGCCTCCAGCACCTGAGCCCCACACCTTCCAAAACCCTGTATAAGTTAATGCTCTGCTCAGAGAGATGGAGCTAACCAGCACAGCTCTCCCTTCCTGTGGGAAACAATACATTCAGCTTTGTTCCCTTATTTCAGGTATTAAGTGGTTTTTCTGTTACAATCAAACTAAAAGCCTATTCTTTAACTTGTTTGTATCTTCCATGATTAAGCCATTTGCCCAGCAAAGCCTTCAACCATCTGCATGCACAGCCTCCACGGATTAGGCACCAGTGCGTACAGAGACCTCTCCCTTGCAAGCTGATGGAGAAAGAGACAAAACGGGCCCAGGAGGCCTGTTATTGGGCAACCACCCAGGTGCAGGTTATCCCTAGAAGTGAGCAACCAAGAAGGTCTGGAGTAGCTGAGAAGCTCAGGCTTGATTTAATCCAATGCCTGCAAGCTAGAGGGGGCAAAGTGAGTGGTCATTCCAACAGTAGTTATAGTCGTTACAACACTCGATGACAGGTGTTGCAATTACAGGTGTTGTTCTGTCTGTTTTGAGGAAGCTTTTTCGCTCTTTGCTAAGGGAATAACGAATAAGTAACCGTCTTTTAGGTCAGGGAGTGGCAAACTGAAGTCCATGGGCCAATATCATCCAGGCTGGATGCAGTGGCGCGATCTCAGCTCACTGCAACCTCTGCCCCCTGGGTTCAAGCGATTCTCCTGCCTCAGTACTCACAAGTACATGCCACCACACCTGGCTAATTTTTGTATTTTTAGTAGATGGGTTTAGTAGATGGGGTTTCACCATGATTGCCAGGCTGGTCTTGAACACCTAACCTTAAGTGATCTGCCCACTTCAGCCTCCCATGGTTTTATATATTTTTTAATGGATACATTCTTACAAATAGCATTTTTTTTATTGTGGTAAACTACACATAACATAAAATTTACCATTTTGACCATTTTAAAGTGTACAGTTTAGTGACATTAAATACATTCGTAATGTTGTGCAAGCATCATCACTATTTCTAGAATTTTTCGTCATCCCAAACTAAAACTCTATCTATTAAACAATAATTTATTCTCTGCCTGGCCCTTGCTAACCACTATTCTACTTTCTGTCTCAACAACTTGCCTATTCTAGGAACCTCTTGTCAGTGGAATTACCCAGTACTTGTTCTTTTGTGTCTTGCACTTTCTCAGTGAAACATTTTGCTTAATGTTTTCAAGGCTCATCCATGTTGTAGCATGTGTCAGAATTTCCTTTTTCTTTTCTTTTTTTTGAGTCAGGGTTTCGCTCTGTCACCCAGGCTGGAGTGCAGTAACGCAAATGTGAGCTCCCTGCAAACTCTGCCTCCCAGGTTCAAACGATTCTCCTGTGTCAGCCTCCTGAGCAGCTGGGATTACAGGTGTGTGCCACCACACCCGGCTAATTTTTGTATTTGTAGCAGAAATGGGGTTTCACTATATTGGTCAGGTGGTTTCGAATTCCCAGCATCAGATGATCCATCTGCCGCAGACTTCTAAAGTGCTGGGATTAAGGTGTAAGCCACCACGCCTGGCAGAATTTCCTTTTTTTTTTTTTTTTTTTTTGAGATGGCATTTTGCTCTTGTTGCCCAGGCTGGAATGCTGTGGTGTGATCTCAGCTCACTGCAACCTCTGCCTCCCGGGTTCAAGCGATTCTTCTGCTTCAGCCTCCTGAGTAGCTGGGATTACAGGCATGCACCACCATGCCTGGCTAATTTTGTATTGTTTTAGTAGAGTTGGGGTTTCTCCAAGTTGGTCAAACTGATCTTGAACTCCTGACCTCAGGTGATCTGCCCACCTTGGCTTCCCAAAGTGCTGGGATTACAGGTGTGACCCACTTCCCTGGCCAGAATTTCTTTCCTTTTTAAGGCTTAATACTATTCCAATGTATGCCTCTATTGCTTTTCGCTCTTCTCATCCATCTGTTGATGGACACTTAGAGTGTTTGCACCTCTGGCTATTGAAAATGGTGCTGTAATGAGCATGGGAGTGCAAGAGTACACAGGTAACCATTCTAAATGCTCATGTAAATGCCGACAGAACGTTCTCTGTCTTGCCTCTTGGCATTCAGAGCCTAAAATATTTACTGTCTCTACAGAAAACGTTTGTTGGCTCTTAGTTAAGGGATGGGTTCAGGACAGCTCCGAACAGAAGCCCATTCATGGGCTGGTGAATGAGGAGGAGAGAGGAAACGCTATTGCTTGGTGGGAATGAATGTCTGGGACCTCTATTGGTTTTTTAGGGCCGCCATGACAAAGTACCACAGACTAAGTGATTTCAGCAACAGAAATTTGTTTTCTCACAGCTCTGGAAGCTGAAGTCTGAGCTCAGGTACTGACAGGGCTGGTTTCTTCCGAGGCCTTTCTCCTTGCCTGAACAAGGCCGCCTTCACAGGCTTTCTCTGTGTGTGTCTGTGTCAAAACCTCTTCTTATTAGGACACCAGTCAGATTGGATCACGGCCCACCCCAATGTCCTCATTTAACCTAATTACCTCCTTAATGACCCTGTCTCCAAAACCAGTCACATTCTGCAGTACTGAGGATTAGAGCATCAACATGTTTTTGTTTGTTTGTTTGTTTGTTTGCGTGTGTGTTTTTGAGACAGGGTCTTGCTCTGTCACCCAGGCTGGAGTGCAGTGGCATGATCTTGGCTCACTGCAGCCTCCAACTTCTGGACTCAAGCAATCCTCCCACCTCAGCCTCCCAAGTAGCTGGGGCCACAGGCATGTGCCACCATGCCTGGCTAATTTTTAAATTTTTTTTTTTTTTTTTTTTTTTTAGAGACAGAGTCTTGCTATGTTGCCCAGGCTGCTCTCTCACTTCTGAGCTCAGGTGATCCTCCTGCCTCAGCCCCACGAAGTGCTGGGATTACAGGCGTGAGCCACCATGCCCGGCAACATGCGAATTTTGAGGGGATACATTTCTGCCATAGTAACGTCTGTACTCCACATAGGACATGCCAGGCCTTCAACAGCACAATTCTTTTTTTTTTTTTCTTTGAGATGAAGTTTTACTCTCATTGCCCAGGCTCGAGTGCAATGGCATGATCTTGGCTCACCGCAACCTCTGCTTCCCAGGTTCAAGTGATTCTCCTGCCTCAGCCTCTTCAGTAGCTGGGATTACAGGCATGCGCCACCACACCTGGTTAATTTTTGTATTTTTAGTAGAGATGGGGTTTCTCCATGTTGGTCAGGCTGGTCTCGAACTCCTCACCTCAGGTGATCTGTCCACCTTGGCTTCCCAAAGTGCTGGGATTATAGGCCCGAGCCACCATGTCCGGCCTCACAAGTTTTTTCCTGAATTGGTGGTGATGATGTTGGAAGTGAGGAAAGATACACAGATGCACTCATGTCCTCATAAACATCAGCTCCAAAACGGGGCAGGCCTGAGTCTGCAAGTGAAGAAAATTCACTTTCACAGGGCCACCTTAGGACAAACGCTAAAGCCTTCCTAATTGTATTTCTTCCACTAAGCAGTACAGAATTTCCTATATATTTTTTTCTTATGACAATAAGAGTGAAAAAAAATCCAGTATAATTTTAGCAGCAATTAACCTGAATTCACACAGAAGTGCCTTGGCCCTGCTGGGTGCAGGCTGCAGTGTGGTGGCCAGTCCAGGTTTTCTGCTGGGGATTCTGCTCCCACCTCCCTCCACTCTGCAGCTGGAGGCCATCACCACCTTCACACCTGTCCATGGTTATCTCTTCTCTATTTCAAAGCAGTAACGAGCAGAGGACACTTTGAAGGAATATGACCAGATATACTGTGGGGTCAAGAAATGACCCTGTCCCTCACGAGGCAGCTGGCACCAAACTCGTGTTACATTTTTCTTTGTTTTCTCTGGCTCAGAGGCAGAAAAATGCTAGAGTTTCTGACCTATGACATAAAAACACAATCAGAAAAAAAAAAAAATCCTGCTCACAGATCCCTGCACTTAAAACTCCCTCTCCCCCGATGGAATAAGAGTAGAAGCAGAAATTTTTAGAACAAAAACTTTGCATAGACTGACCTTGTTTTACGTTAGGACACTGGAACACATTCTAGTCAGATGAAATTGGAAGCAACATTAGATAAAAGAGTGAAGTATGGGAACGATAATAAGAAAATCCTTTTGAAATACCTTAGAAACAGCAAAATATTTCTAGCACCTCAAAATTGATTTGGAGAATGTGGAATGATTTGTATAAAATAGAGGCTCTTGAAGTAAAAGAAGAGGCTATTTACTTCTAAACTAGATTTAAGGACAGTGGATTAGACATTAAAAGTAAAAGAATCAGGCTACCAATATTTAATGTCAAACCCTTAGTGCTGTTAGGATGATAATGCTTTTTCTTTATATGTATATATAATGCAAGACTTTCTTTAATATCTTATCTCTATTGTTTCCTTTACCTGTTGTTTTTAGTAGCACTTGTCATTGTTTGTCTTTGAGAGTATTTTCTTTTCTTCTTCTTCTTCTTTTTTTTGAGACAGGGTCTCATTCTGTTGCCCAGGCTGTGTAGTGGTGCAGCTGCAGCTCACTGCAGCCTCAACCTCCCAGGGTCAATTGATCCTCCCACCTCAGCCTCCTGAGTAGCCAGGACTACAGGCGTGTGACACCATGCTAGGCTAATTAAAAAAAAATTTTTTTTATAGAGACAGTGTCTCACTATGTTGCCTAGGCTGGTCTGGAACCATTAAGCTTAAGCAATCCTCCTACCTTGGCCTCCCAAAGTGCTTGGATTACAGGTGTGAGCCAATATGCTTGGCCTCATTTTACTTTTTTAATGGTGTTTTTGTTTGTTTGTTTGTTTGAGAAGAGACAGGATCTCACTATGTTGCCCAGGCTGGAGTGCAGGGGCTATTCACAGGTGTGATTCCGCAACTAATTAGAATGGGAGTTTCTACCTTCTCTGGTTCTAACCTGAGCCGATTCACCCCTTGATATGGTTTGGCTGTGTCCCCATCCAAATCTCATTTTGAATTGTAGTTCCCATGATTCCCATGTGTTGTGGGAATCATGTGGATGGTAATGGAATCATGAGGGTGGGTCTTTCCCTTGCTATTCTCATGATGGTGAATAAGTCTTACCAGATCTGATGGTTTTATAAAGAGGATTTCTCCTGCACAAGCTGTCTTGACTGCTGCCATGTAAAACATGACTTTGTACCTCATTTGCCTTCTGCCACGATTATGAGGCCGCCACAGCCATGTGGAACTGTGAGTCCATTAAACCTCTTTCCTTTATAAATTACCCAATTTCAGGTGCATCTTTATTAACAGTGTGAGAACTAATACACCCCTCCTTTGGCAACCTGGTGGTCCCCAGCTCCTGAAAGGTCACAGTATTAATGCCAAACTTAGTGTGTACACTGAATCAGCATAGCACACCACACCTCAGAACTCCTGGGACCAAGCAATGCTGCCACCTCAACCTCCCGAATAGGCACACGCCACCACACATGGCTAATGGTGTTTTTGGATCAGTAGAATTTTAAAAATTTGTTACTTTTCCCCCTTTGTGGCATGAGCTATTTATGTCTTTTTAAAGACATGCTTTCATTCATTGAGGTCAAAAAAATATCTGCCTCTCTATTTCCTTCAAAAAGGTTTTTCATTTTGCCCTTTGCAATTAGGTCTTTCATCAAAGCAGGGCCTGTTTTTGTGTGTCAGGGAAGGTGAGGATCTAATGGGTATTTGTTGCTATATGGTTAAGCCCTTGCTCAAGTCTTCTGAGACAGCTTCTTCCCTTGACTTCAGGAACATCTCCCATCTGACTCCAGATGTTGCCCTCATCTGACTTCTTGCTACTTCTTGACTTCCACTGATGGTGCTTCTCCTCTTTGCACTGTCTGAGTGATGGAGTGCCCTGGGAGGTCCTTTCCTCTCCTATCTGTCCAGATCCTCTCAACCTTCTCTCTCTAGATACCCTCGTCCAAGCCCAGGGCTGAAGCCACAGCCGTAGGCTGAGCATACCACGTTCATGTCTTTCCCCTCTCCCTTTGGGTCTCCTCATAGCTCATCATTTCCCGCCACTCAGGCCTCCACTGCAGGGTTGCCTTCCTGGCGAGGCCTTCCCTGACCACACCATGTAAAATAGCAGCACCTGTCCCTCTCTACACAGACTTGCTTTTTTCTATAGCAAAGTATCGTCAGTCACCTCCTGATCTTATATTAGAAATGGATTCTAAATTGTGTGTCCTGCACTACAGCGCATGCCTCACGGACTTTGAATTGATTGCTGATGAATCTAAATGACTAAGAATAATGCCTGGCATATTATAGATGCTCAATAAATGTTTATAATAAAAGAGTCAATGATAACCGTCATTTCATACAGTGCTTTATAGCATATGAAGTTCTTTCACATGTAATCATATTCCTCCCAGCATCAATTTACTCCTCACAGGCATGAATTTGCCTACATTTGTGAATGTCAGAGCAATGACTTCTCCTCCTTTGGAAGCGTCTTGAAATGTTTGACGCAGAACCTTTGATTTTCTTCCCGGTTCTGCCATTATTAGATCTGTGACGGTCACTTGAGGAGATTGAACTATAATGTCTCTATGATGACTTCGAGCCGTGCCATCTGTCCCTCGATGTTTCACATAAAAGGAATGTAGCCTTGATAACGTGACAAGCAATTCAGATTAACACAAAGGACAAAAGTGTTTGCGTGCTAAGCCTCAAGAAATCCAGAGCTATTTAGATTAGTGATTCTCAATTGTTTCTTTTCAGCAAAAATACATGCTCATGGCCCACACTGATTTTCATACCACCATAAACATATTTTTTCCAGAAGCAAAATACTATAGAACATTTGCATTCATCAGCACTGTCAATAGCTAACTCCTTGAATCACAGCCCACATTTACACGTGGGGTCATCTAGCATCAAGATGCCTCCAGGAGACAGGCAACAATATCCAGACCTTTCTCCACCTTGTACTGCTAAGTCAGTAAAATCTGTGAAGCCAAGTGGATTAAAACACACATTTGGCAAGTACGAGAAGCCAGGGAAATCCATTCATTTGCTAAATCTACTGAGGGCTTCTGAGCTTAATACATGAAAATTTGGTTGATTGTGTTCAAATGATTAGTTTATACTCTGACTCATTTTACAGCAAAAATGTAATGAATCTGTCCATGTCTCTCTCTGGGGACACACAAGACACCTTGAGGGGAATATGAAAATAGATCTCTACTTCTCTGGGAACCCAGCAGGCCAGTTATGTCATTGAAAGCCTGAGCACTGTGGGTCAGGCTCTTTTGTGTAGAGACAGTTCCGAATCTCAAAGTACACATTCAATGGGAGAGTTTCTGGGCACTTTCCAGGGGGCAGTGAGGCTCAAAGCCCTGTTAACAGAGTTGTAGGAGGCAGAGGTGACATATCAGTAAAGCAGGGAGTGCTGGACGTCAGAGCCTCTTATCAGAGACAGGGCTAACTGCCCTTGGGGAAATCACCTGTGAAGGCAGCTTGGGGATGGAGGCTGATGAACAATGAAATAACAATGGCATCTGGAGGGACTTGCCTGGGGCCCAAAGGAGCAGGGCACAGACCAGACACAAAATCAACTCAAAGTGGGCTAAAGACAACCGGACCAAAACTCCAGAACTACTAGAAGGAAACGGGGAAAGCTCCGTGACTTTGGTCCCGGCATTTCTTTGGATATGACTCCAAGGGCACAGGCAACAGAAGCAAAAATAGACAAATGGGATTAGATCAAACTAAAAAGCTTCTGCATGGTAAAGGACACAGTCAATAGACTGAGACAGCCTACGGCATGGGAGAAAGTATTTGCAAATCATAGATCTGATAAGAATAATATACATAAAATATATAAGGAATTAACTCAATAGAAAACAGGCCAGGCACGGTGGTTCACGCCTGTAATCCCAGCACTTTGGGAGGCCAAGGCGGGTGGATCACTTGAGGTCTGGGGTTCGAGACCAGCCTGGGCAACATGGTGAAACCCTGTCTCTACTAAAAACACAAAAATTGGCCAGGCGTGGTGGCGGACGCCTATAATCCCAGCTGCTTGGGAGGAGGAGGCAAGAGAATCACTTGAACCTGGGAGGTGGAGGTTGCAGTGAGCCGAGATTGTGCCACTGCACTCCAACCTGGGCAATAGAGTGACTTCGTCTCAAAAAAAAAAAAAAGAAACAAAACAAATCATCCAATTTAAAAGTAGACAAAAGACCTAAATAGATACTTCTGAAAAGAAGACATATAAGTATCCAACTGGTATTTGAGAAAATGCTCAATGTCACTAATCATGAGGGAAATGAAAATTAAAACTACAACAGGGTATCACCTCAAACCTGTTAGGATGGTTACTATAGAAAAGATCAAAGATAACAAGTATTGGTGAGAACGTGGAGAAAATGAAATCCTTGTTTGTGGGAATATAAATTAGTACACCATATGGAAAACAGTTCAGAGTTTCCTCAAAAAAGTAAGAATAGATTCAGCAATCCCACTTCTGGGTGTATCTGGAGGATATGAAATCAGAATGTCAAAGAGATATTTGCACTCCCATGTTTATTGCATCACTATTCACAGTAGTTGAGATATGGAATCAAATTAAGTATCCATCAACAAATAAATGAGGCTGGGTGCACTGGCTCACACCTGCAATTCCAGCACTTGGGAGGCTGAGGCAGGAGGATGGCTTGAGCCCAGAAGATCAAGACCAGCCTAGGCAATGCAGTGAGACCCGGTCTCTACAAAAAAACTTCAAAACTGAGCCAGGTGTGGTGGTGCACATTTGTAGTTCCAGCTACTTGGGAGGCTGAGGAGGGAGGATTCTCTTGAGCCCAGGAGTTTGAGGCTGCAATGAGCTGTGATAGAGCCAATGCACTCTAGCTTGAGCAACAGAGTGAGACTCTCTCTCTAAANAAAACCCACAGCCTACGGATAACTGATAAAGAAAATGTGGTGTATATATACACAACAGAATGCTATACAGCCTTTAAAAAGAAGGAAATTCTGTCATTTATGACAACATGGATGAACCTGGAGGACATTATGTCAAGTCAGATCCCTAATTCCTGAGCTACCAATCAGTAGTGGTCTGTGGCCTGTTAGGAATTGGGCCACACAGCAGGAGGTGAGCAGTGGACTAGCGAGTGAAGCATCATCTGTATTTACAGCTGCTCCCCATCACTCACATTTCTGCCTAAGCTCTGCCTCCTGTCCGATCAGCGGCAGCATTAAATTCTCATAGGGACACAAACCCTATTGGGAACTGTGCATATGAGGGATCTGGATTGTGCACTCTTTATGAGAATCTAGGGCTTGATCATCTGTCACTGTCTCCCATCACCCCCAGATGGGACCATCTAGTTGCAGGAAAACAAGCTTGGGGTTCCCTCTGATTCTACGTTACGGTGAGTTGTATAATTATTTCATTATATATTATGGCATAGTAATAACAGAAATAAAGTACACAATAAATGTAATGCGCTTGAATCATTCCCAAACCATCCTGCCCGCCCCACAATTTTTGTGGAAAAATTGTCTTCCACAAAACCGAGCCCTGGTGCCTAAAAGGTCGGGGACCACTGTGTTCAGGGAAATAAGCCAGGCATGGAAAAATACATGCCACACCACCTCAGTAACATAGAATCTAAAGAAGTCACAACTTAGAGAAACAGTAAAATGGTGATTACCAGAGGCTGGGATTGGGATATTGGGGAAATATCAGCTAAAGGACACATAATATCAACTAGACAGGAAGAATAAGTTCAATAAATCCCTTTTTTATTTTTCAGAGACAGGGTCTTGTTCTGTCACCCAGACTGGAGTGCAGTGGCGCAAACTTGGCTCACTGCAGCCTTGAACTCCAAGGCTCAAGCAATCTTCTTGCCTCAGCTAGGACTATAGGTGTGTGTCCCTCTGACTGGCTAGGACTACAAGCATGTGCTACTATGCCTGGCTAATTTTTTTTTTTGTAGAGACAACTTCTGGCTATATTGCCCTGACTGTCTTGAACTCCTGGCCTCAAGTAATCCTCCCACCTAGTCCTCCCAAAGTGCAATGATTACAGGCATGAGCCACCATGCCTGGCCTTGAGATGTATTGTACATTATGATGAATGTGGTTGAGAATAAGACATTGTTTACTGAAACTGGCTAAGACAGTGGATTTGAAATGTTTTCATCATAAAAGAAAGGTAAGTGTATAAGGCAATGCATATTTTAAATAGCTTGATTTAGCCATTCCACAATATATACATATATCAAAACACCATGTTATACATCCTAAATATATATGATTTTTACTCGTTAATTTTAAAAAAAAGAGTAGCCCCAGTGTTAGATATCCAAGAGCAGCAGTTTTGTCCTGGGAACTACAGACTTAGGGTTCAGACACAGGATAGGTGTCATGTCATTGGCAATTTCATCAGAACCTAAGAGGTGTGGTGTGTATCAGTCAGGAGAGGCCTACTACTGTAACGTTCAATATCCAAATCTCATTGGCTTGTTCAAAAGACCCACAATCCAATATGGACTGGTGGGTGGGGACTGGGGACTCTGCTCCCAGGAAGCACCAGATGCTCAGCTGTGGTGGGGCATGGTGAGCAGGCAGCCTCCACCCAGCAGTTCTGTTAGGGTCTGTCTCAAACAGAGGGCCTACCTGGGGTTATGCCCTTCTTGGGGCAGCCCACATCTGGTGAGTGAGGTGTGGGTATAAAAACCCAGTCATTGCAGGCCAAGGCAATACACCTCCAATGGGCAATATTCACTCCACAGCTCCTCATTGGGTTGGCCAAGGCTTTGTTGGGTCTGCATTGGACTTCAGAGTCTTCCCCTCTACCTATTCTTAATTTTTCCCACTGTCCTTCACTATTTTTTAGAAGCAGAATCTCACTCTGTTACCTGGGCTGGAATGCACTGGTACAATCATAGCTCACTGCAACCTCGAACTCCTGGGTTCAAGCAACCCTCTTGCCTCAGCCTCTTGAACAGCTAAGACTATATGTTTTCGTTGTTGTTGTTGTTGCCCAGGCAGGTCACAAGCGATCCTCCCACTTAGGCCTCTCAAAGTGCTGGGAACCATTTTCCTTTATGGTTGTTGATCCCTGATATCTTTTTTTTTTTTTTTTTTTTTTATTTTGAGATAGGATCTTGCTCTGTCACCCAGGTTGGAGTGCAATGGCGCAATCTCGCTTCACTGCAACCTCCACCTCCCAGGTCCTAGCAATTCTTGTGCTGCAGCCACCAGAGTAGCTGGGATTACAGGTGTGTGCTACCACACCTGGCTAATTTTTATATTTTTAGTAGAGCCTGATGGCCATGCTGGTCTTGAACTCCTGGCCTCAAGTAATCTGCCCATCTCAGCCTCCCAAATTGCTGGTATTACAGGTGTGAGCCACCACTTCTGGCCCCTGGTAAATATCTTACACCCCAAATTCCATCTCAGTATCTACTTTCAGAGCACCTCTGCTATGACAACTTTGCAAAACCCTAAGCCTGGAGTATTTGGCTAAAGAGGATGTGGCGTCTTCCTGAAACTGGTTTCAAGAATAACAGATATCTGCAGTGGCCATGTTTTTACCCTCTGGTGTCAGTGGCCTCAGCTTCAGTTAGATTCCTTTTGGCATTTTGTTGTTTTTGTTTTATTTTTCAGACCAAGTCTCACTCTGTCACCCAGGCTGGAGTGCAATGGCATGATCTTGGTTCACTGGAACCTCTGCCTCCTGGGTTCAAGCAATTCTCATGCCTCAGTCTCCCAAGTAGCTGGGACTACAGGCATGTGTGACCACGCCCTGCTAATTTTTGTATTTTTAGTAGACACAGGGTTTCACTATGTTGGCCAGGTGGGTCTCAAACTCCTGACCTCAGGTGATCCACCTGCCTTGGCCTCCCAAAGTGCTGGGATGACAGGCATGAGCCACCACACCTGGCCCAATTAGATTACTTTTGACCCCCACATTTCTCCTTTTTTGGAATGGTACCACTCATGATTGCAATTGTTCTCTTTCATGGTGAGAATTTTGAGAGGTTCTCATTTCTCCCTTGTTGCAATAGAGCCACTCATGATTGCAATCATCCTCTTTAAAGGTGAGAATTTTGAGTGGGTCCATCTTTGCATGGCCCTCCTTTTTTCCTGCTATTCAGTGTGGAGTTACTTTTGAGGAAACTGGATTTTATAAAAAAAAAAAAAAAAGAAGAAGTAATGGTTTTAAATGATTATATTCTTCCTACAAAGTTATTTTAAGGCTCATTTCTTCAGAGACCTTCTCCTCCATGGCCTTACTCTCACTTAAGCACAGATAGCTCTTCAATCTAAAACTCTCGCTCTAAACTTCCTCTTGAAAAGCAGTTTTCCTTGTTATTCAAGCTCCATCCAACCTTATCATCCACTACATGAGTTTGCAAATTCTGTGTCCCAGCCAAGGGGATCTAGCTGATCTTTCATCTTAGGCCCATTTCCAAAACTATGCCTGAAACCCCTACCTTGTGCCTCCTCTCTGCCTGAGGCTACTCCCCTCGCTTCTCATTCTATCTCAAATCTCTCCTCCACAGAGACTTTTTAGACCTCACTGATATTTTGCCCCCTGCACACCTGTATTTAGGAGTCGTGTGCTACCTTGAACCCTCTGTTACTCTCTTTTATAAATGTCCCTTCTCCCCATCTCAACTATATACATACTCTTTGTATCTTCCAGAGTCTTATGCTTAATATATGTTTATTTTATTTTTCCTGACCCTGATTTCACCCACAATGGCAGATGTTCTGTTATCTCTTCCTCCATACCAAGCCACCCACAGTCCTGTGGGTTGGCTGACCTCAGCTGGGAAGTTCTCACTTGGGGTCTCTCATGTAGTTGCAATGAAATGTCAGCTGGGGCTTCAGTCCTCTGAGGACTTTGCCAGGCTGAACACCCATGGCACCTCACTCTCATGACGTGCATTGGAGCTGGGTATTGGCTGGAAGCTCAGCTGGGTCTGTCCCTCACAGCACTCCTACTCAGCCTCACCATGTGGTTTTCACAGCCTGATATCTGGGCTTGCAGAGGGAGCATTCCAAGGGCAAGGTTTCCAAGATTTCCAGGCAGAAGCTGCAAGGCATATTCTGACCTGTCCTCAGAAGTCCCAGAGTGTTGCTTCCACCACATTCTCTTGGACAAAGCAAGTCAAGTATTTCACTTGAAATTTTATAAAACTTAGGAAGCAAATAAGAAAGCATGCAAAATCACTTTAAATAATTGTCATAGAGCTGTTCGGCTCTGATTGGTATGCATTACTGTGTGTATATATCTTATCTCTAGAAGTAAAAAAAAATTAAAAGATGGTTACAACAATTTTTTTCTTAGAGGTATTTTTTCCTGAATTTTTAAATTTTTAAATATTAAACAAAAACTTTTTTGCAGAATATTGCTTCTTTTCATCTTCTCCGGAGCTATCATGGTGGCTGAACCAGGTCTCAGGGAAGCTTTGGGATAGGGGAGCTGATGTCAAGCAGCCTCTTGCCTCCCTGCCTCTTTATGGAGCCTGACTCCCCTCCCTGTAGCCAGTTCACATGTTCCTTCATCAACAAAAGCTTCACGAATGGCCACTGGTGTGTTCCAGGTATAGCTTTAACTGCCAAGGGTATCTGGATGGATAAAGTAGCCATGGCCCCTCTCCTTGGGGTGCTTGAGTCTAGCAGAGCCCCTGTGTGCTTCCCACTTTGCTGACTAGAATTCCCCACCTGGAACTGGCAGTTACTGGTCCTATATGTCTCCTGGGCCCCTTTAGAGTCCTATATACTTGCTTGGTAAGATAAGTCAATTCTAGCCCATGCATTTATGTGAATATTGTGACTCAACAAATCTTTTTAACTTCCAGTTTAAAAGAAAGCATTGGAACAGTAGCCATCAAGTTATAACACTGTCATGCCAGAGACTAATTCCAGTGATGTGACCATTCAGCCCAGGGAAAGAAAATCTGAGAAGCCATCAAGACAATGTCATATCTGCAGGAGACCCCACTTGCTCCATCCACCTCAGGTAGGTCCTGCTGTTCTGGTCTCTCCACTCTGCTGAGTCACATGGCTACTCCCATACTTCATCTCACTGCAAATATGGCTGTGTGTCAAGAGTAAAATAATGGTCTGGTGCAGTGGCTCATGCCTGTAACCCCAGAACTTTTGGAGGCTGAGGCGGGAGGACTGCTTGAGCCCAGGAGAGTTTGAGAGCAGCTTGGGCAAAATGATGAGATTCCAGTTCTACAAAAATAAGCAAATAGATTGATACAAAACAATACAATACAATACAACCAATACCAATACAATAATCAATACAATACAATACAATACAATACAATACAATACAATACAATACAATACAATACAATACAATACACTGGACATGAGCACAACCAGGGTCCAGGCAATACAAGATAGCACAAGGAGCTGACAATTTGCCTCAGCAGTTGAGCCAAAGGAATAGTTAGCAGCTGATTTTAGACATGTCCTATAATGCTGTGCTCTTCATTTACTGTCAAAGGAACACATGAATAAGATACGAATTAAAACAGATTTTCAAATATTTTCTTGAAATTGGCTTCAGTTCCCAGAGGAGATTATTCCATAACATTGTTTTTTCTCTTTCAACAAGAATTTCTTCACATTGGTTGCCAACCACCCATTATGTTGCATAGAAGTATTAATCATCCCTGTGGAATTTTATATTTTCCAAGCCTCTTAAAAAAATCCGCCCTCTCCTCTGCCTCCACCCATGGTGCTCACAGACCACTGCACTGCGGGCACACACCGACTAATCGGTTTTTGTTTGCTACTGGCTTGCCAGGCCAAGTTGCTAAATGGACTTGCTTCATCAAATACTTGTGAACTCAGGGAAATCTCATCAAATTTATTTAAATCAGCCCCAGACACAGAAGTGGGTCAGTGTGTCCCCATTTATTGCATGGTGTGCTGAAGTCCCCATAAGAGACGGAAAGCAGACGCAGGGTGAGGCCACAACACAGTAGGCCCTGTGTTATGCCCTTGGTCTCTAACCCATTACCTAGGAATATATGCAGCACAGTAATGATGGTTTCAGACACGCTCAGTGCATAGTCTGACTCAACATCTCACTCTGATGGAAAGAACCTCAGTAGACACTGAATGAACAAGACCCGAACGTGCATGGCACCGTGAAACCAGGCACGTGGAAGCAGGTTTACAGCAGGGTTCCAAGACAGGCTGGAGACTGGCTCTTCCTAAAGTCTTGCCCATCTGTCAGTTGTATCATTGTCCACCTGGTTACTCAGCCCTGAGCCTCAGAGTCAACCTCTCTTTCTCCCACTTCACCCACCCCCATCTCCCCACCACCATATTCAATACATCAGCCAAGCTCGTTGGTTCCAGGGACACAATATCTACATCCTCAAATCTACCGCTTCTCTCTACACTCACCAGCCTCGCTCCAGCCCAAGCCAACTCACTCTTCCACGTGGACAACAGCACTGGTCTCCTGACTTACTAATGTATTTAACCGGAGAAGAAAAAAATAATTAAAAATGTCTACCAGACAAAAAAGACTATAACAAAATCAACAATGAATTTTTAAATAGGAAAAATATCACAACAGACATGCTTAAGGTTAGACTCCTTAATATAGAAAGAGCTAATACAGATTATTAGAAAAAAAAAGTATTCAGAGAAAATGGGCCAACAATAATTCATAATAAAAAAAGTATAAAGCATTTTTTTTTTTTTTGAGACAGAGTCTCGCTTTCTTACCCAGGCTGGAGTGCAGTGGCACAATCTCAGCTCACTGCAACCTCCACCTCCTGGGTTCAAGCGATTCTCCTGCCTCAGCCTCCTGAGTAGCTGGGATTGCAGGCACCCACCACCATGCCCAGCTAATTTTTGTATTTTTAGTACAGATCGGATTTCACCATGTTGGCCAGGCTGGTCTTGAACTCCTGACCTCAAGTGATCTGCCCACCTTGGCCTCCCAAAGTGCTGGGATTTATAGGTGTGAGCCACTGAGCCCGGCCAAGCATTTCTAAACAAATGAAAAGATGCTCAGTCTCACTCTAATAAGAAAATACAAATGCAAAGTTTAATGAGATGCAGTTGACACTTAGAGAATTGGTAAAATTAAAAAAGTGTTAAAACCCCTGGATGGTCATGAGGGGATGGTGATGATTGGTCCATCCTCTTTGGAGGGCCATTTAAAAAGCACCAACTAAATTTTAACATCATATGCTCTTTGACTTGGCAATTCTGCATCTAGGAATGTGTCTTACGCATGTATTTGCACATGAACGTGAAGATACAAATGCACATTGCAGTAACAAAAGAAAGCAGCCAAATGCCCATTGGTAGAGGCTGGGTAAGTAAATTCTGGTATAGAGTATACAGTGCAACAGTGAAAAGAATGAAACAATATTACTTGATATGGATAACAGAAAATTTCCTTCCTTCCTTCCTTCCTTCCTTCCTTCCTTCCTTCCTTCCTTCCTTCTCCCCTTCCTTCCCTTCCTTCCCTTTCTTCCCTTCCTTTCTTTCTCTCTTTCTTTCGGAGTCTTGCTTGGTCGCCCAGGCTGGAGTGCAGTGGCACAATCTCGACTCACGGCAACCTCTGCCTCCTGGGTTCAGGCAATTCTCCTGCCTCAGACTCCTGAGTAACTGGGACTACAGGTGCACACCACCACACTCAGCTAATTTTTGTATTTTTTAGTAGAGATGGGGTTTTACTATATTGATCAGGCTGGTCTCAAACTCCTGACCTCGTGATCTGGCTGCCTTGGCCTCTCAAAGTGCTAGGATTACAGGTGTGAGCCACCATGCCCAGCTGATAAGATAAATTTTCTAGACGTATTGTTAAAATATAAAAAGCAAAATCCAGAGGATACAAGATGCTATCACATACAAATGTGTGTAGAGACTTACAAACATACATCTATTGCTTGCATATGCATAGATTGTTTCTGGGAAGATACACAAGAAATCCAACCGTGGTTGTCTCTGGAAAGGTGATCTGAGAATTTGGAATAAAGGAGAAGAAATTTAGGCTGTATTTCCTTTTATGATGTTTTAATTTGCACCATATTTAAGAATGACATATTTTTACAAAACTGTTAAGACGAAAGGAAAAGAAGTGGTTGGCCAGGTGCATTGGCTCACACCTGTAATCCCAGAACTGTGGGAGGCTGAGGCAGGTGGATCATTTAAGAGCAGGAGATCAAGATCAGCCTTGCCAACATGCTGAAAACCCGTCTCTTCTAAAAATGCAAAAATTAGCTGGGCATGGTGGGGTGCCCCTGTAATTTCAGCTACTCAGGAGGCTGAGGCAGGAGAATCACTTGAACCCAGGAGGTGGAGGTTGCAGTGAGCCAAGATCACACCACTGCATTCCAATCTGGATGAGAGAGCAAAATTCCATCTCAAAAAAAAAAAAAAGAACCAGTTATTAGCAGTCATTTTAAAGGAAAATATTAGTAATACTCTTCTAGAAAATGTGAAGTTTTACTTAGAGAGATTGTAAAAATTCCACTTCTATTACATCTTTTCTTTTTCAGAATTATTGTGTATAAACTAATACTTCAAGCCTAGCTAATATGGCGAAACCTTGTCTCTGCTAAAAATACAAAAATTAGCCAGGCATGGTGGCAGGAGCCTGTAGTCCCAGCAAATGTGATTCAAACCTACGCAAGATGGTTGCTGAATTGATGGTGTTCTCAAAACACACTGAGATCCATGGATGATGGTTGCTGCTACAGAATAATTAGTTAGAGCCTAAGACTCAATTTAAGATAATGAATAATAGTTATTGGGAAAGAGATTTATATTTTTCTTTTTTTTTAAGACATGGTCTCATGCTCTTGCCCAGGCTGGAGTGCAGTGGTGCAATCATGGCTCAGACACCTAGACCTCCTAGGCTCAAGCGATCCTCCCACTTCAGCCTTCTCAGTAGTTGGGACTACAAGTGTATGCCACCACACCCTGCTAATTGTTTAGTTTTTTGTAAAGACAGGGGCTTATTATTTTGCCCAGGTTAGTCTTGAACTCCTAGCACCCTCCCTCTGGGCCCAGGGACTATCACAGAAGAGGTGGGTGCATGAGATTGTAAGGGCTGGTTTTGAGGGACAGAATTAGTTCACACCCTCCAAATCAAGGATGGGTACACAGATGTCTAAACAGCTGGTAAAATAAGGGATTTTGCCACTTGAATTTTTACATGCGTGGCACCTTTTCATTCATTTCAACCATTAAGAATTTTCTGCTTCACCTAGAAAATTTTTACTGAGAGGATATAAAGTTACCTGTGACAAAATCTCCTGGGGATAATACTCCTAGTTATGAGATTTATGAGGATATATATGTATTTAAAATTTTATTTTCAGCTGGGTGCAGTGGCTCACTGAGGTGGGTGAATCACCTGAAGTGAGGAGTTCGAGACCAGTCTGACCAATATGGTGAAACCTCATCTCTATGAAAATTATAAAAATTAGCTGGGCATGGTGGAGTGCACCTGTAGTCCCAACCTGAGAGGTGGAGGTTGCAGTGAGCGGAAATTGCACCACTGCACTCCAGCCTGGGTGACAGAGTGAGACTCATCTCAAAAAAACTTTTTTTTTTAGCCACCTTAGGACAAATGACTAAAAGACCACAAAAAGCATTGTAACACAACAAAAGTCTCTAAATTCCTTAGCCTCAAAGGTTTTTAACAATGCTTACATGTTGAATAGCTCATTGCTATGAGTCTGTAACAAAAACCAAGATTACAGAAGCTCAATGCATAGAAGTTAAAGATCGATAAAGTCAATTTTATAACCTCACTTTTGGCTTTCTGTTTGTTGGGTTTTATATGACTTTAAAATTGTGAAGAGGTAATGAATGCCTGTCCACATCCTTTCCTATCTGGCTAAAACATATAATTGGCTCTAAGTCTTTTGGCTCTGAGTCCATTAGTCATGGAGCAGGGCATCTCACAGAAGGACAGAATGGACTTGGGGCAGGCAGCTATGCCACCCCAGCAACACTATGGGAAAAAATAAAAGTTTGGTGGCCATTAATGTTGCCTCTGGCAAATCTTGGCCAGAAGGGGGAGAATGTAAACCAAAAACAAACTTCTAAGCCCCCAGCCATCTGAATGGACACCTCATCTCAGCAAAGACATTCCAAAGTTAACCTGAAAAACTGGTTCAGGCCATGATGGGAAGCGGGAGCTGGACGTGCCTCATTATTCCCTCCTTCCTCTTAGAATTACTGACAGAACAGACTCTTTAAGTCTGATAAGAAATATTTACAACCGATTCTTTCTGAAGCCTGCTACCTGGAGGCTTCACCTGCATGATAAAATTTTGGTCTCCACAACCCCTTATCTTAACTCAGACATTCCTTTCTGCAGATTCTCAGTCTTCAAATAACTCTTTCAATCAATTGCCAATTGGAAAATCTTTGAATGTACTTACGACCTGGAAACCTCTGCTTCCAGTTGTCCTGCCTTTCTGGACCAAACCAATGTACATCTTACATGTATCAGCTGATGCTTTATGTCTCCCTAAAATGTATAAAACCAATCTGTGGCCCGACCACCTTGGGTACATGGTCTCAGGATCTCCTGAGGGCTGTGTCATAAGCCATTGGCCACTCATATTTGGCTCAAAATTAACCTTTTCAAATATTTTACAGGGTTTGACTCTTTTTTCATCAACAGTTTGAAATTTTTCATAATAAAAAAATTACAAAAATTTTATTGAAAATGCATCTCTTACTGAGATGAGTGGGAATTTCTCAACCAGTTCATGTATCTAGAGAATATTAATTCTTGCTAGACTTAATGCTAGGTTTAGCACAATTGCATGCCAATTTTAAAAAAATGTAAGCACTGAGAAAACTATATCATATCGACATTAATTAAGTATATGGGGAAGGAAGCATTTTGCCATAGCCTTGACCTTCAATTCTTTGAACCCCTTCTGAGTTATGTCCCCCACCACACAAATACACACCCTCTAAAATAATTTGTAACAGTTTATCAGCTGACAATTTGATTTGGTCTTCCTTTAATTTGGTTGTGTGCAAAGAATAAGAAACCATCTGACTTAAAAATGATTTTTTTTAACCACATCAATAGAATCATTCCTCTTTTAACACCAATCAGCACTTCAAAAATCCCTTTCTTTAATGCCCCAGAAGTTATTTCACCCCTGGCAATGCACTATAGGAAGGTTCAGGTTGGTGAGAGGCTCCCATTCTTCAGGAATTGGAGAACAGGCAGTGAGAGAAGAGCTGGGAAAGGAAAGCCTGGCCTCAGAAAGGAAGCTGAGACCCTGGGAAGTGATTCCCTTACCCTTAGCCCACGTGTTTGAGCCACAGTGTACCCATGTGTCCCTCAAAGACAGATAACCCAGTTTGAAGAATGCTGCTTTCAAGCGTCCTTTCTGGCTAGGTGTGGTGGCTCTTACCTGTTAATTCCAGCACTTTGGGAGGCTGAGGTGGGAGGATCACTTGAGCCCAGGAGTTAAAGACCAGCCTGGGCAACATAGTGAGAGCCCGTCTCTAAGAAAAACAAAAAAGAATCCTTCCAGGATGTATAGAGCAAGACATAAGGCCAAAGACTGAGTCAGATTCCTTCCCTCCTGTGTGTCTGCAGAAACCCTACATTTTAATGTGATACATTCCTGGATACTGCATCCCTCAAAAACGCATGGTATTTATCTTTTTTTTTTTTTTTTTCCAGAAGGAGAAAACAGGAGCTTTACTCAAAATCACAAAGACCATATTTTTCATTGAGAACTGGTGTGGGAGTAGGAAAACTGACAATGGACCAGTTGCCCCTGGCAGCCCTGAAGAAATCAGGTAAATTCTGCTCCAGAGACCGCAGAGCTGGTGGTGCCATTCTTCAGGACAACACAGCCTCTTTCTGCCATACCTCACTCGGCCAGGGCAAAGTTTGTGGACTGTGGCCACTCGGTCTCCTGGCAGATGTTCTGCTCCACTGTGTCACACTCGGCTAGGAATGCCTGAACCTTTTTTACCAAGCCTTTCCTTTTCAACCTACTGTCTTTGAAATTTTCTGGCAGGATCAGTGTGTCAGTCTCCTCTAAGATCTTCATAAATTGCTCTATTGTGGCTCTTACTTTCCTATCAAAGTTTGCAGAGAGCTTCAGCTTGCAAATACTTGCAGAAAACCCTGCTGAATTCCCGTAAGCTCTTTATTCAACTCTTCCAGCTGGTCAGCTATCTTCTCCACAGACTTCTCCCAATGTTCAACTTCTTTAGTTCAGCTTCTTCCTCTGTTCTTTTTCCCAATTAACATGACCCGGCAACCATCTTGTATTCCAAGTGCTGTCAATGGTGACTCCATTTCCTTCAGAGATTTTCCCTTAAATATGAGTTTCTGAAAAGACAGTGGAACCCCTGTGGCCTCTACAACAGCCTGGGCCAGGTCTTGGACAAGTGGTTCACTGCTGCCCTGCTGCGGGGTAACATGAAGGTCGTGCTTCTCATTACTATGGGTGACAGTCACGGTGAGCCCAGCTGTCGCCATTTCCGCCCTGGTCACTTCCTTGCTCCGAGTCGCCTCCTTCTCCCTGGTGACCTCCTGGCTCCGACTCATCTCTTTGCCCAGGGTCGCCTTCTCACTCTGGGTCGCCTCGCTACCGGTCGCCTCCTCACTCAGGGTCAGCTCCTCACTCCGGGCCGAGCGGCACCGGGTTTTCTTCTTCATCCGCGGCCTGCGAGCGCCGGCGGCAGCGCCCCTGGTGGGTCGGTCATGCCCGCTGGCTGCACCCGGACAGATGGACGCCGAGAGGGAGGTGGGCCGTGCTGGGTCGGGGGCTCCAACTGGCGCGACTCCTGGCCTGGCCGAGGGGCGTGCCTCCGGAAGCCCCAGCCCAAGGCATGGTATTTATCTTTAGAAACAATGCTGTAACTGTAGGTTCTGCTGCTGGCCAAGGACTTGCTGGACAATATATGCCAAAAGCATATGAATGGAGCTATGATCCTTCAAAATCCCCTGTTCTTGCTCTGTAATTCGACTCCAGGGCTTAGGAAATGAGGGGACACATATGGGGCTGGCCTTTGGACCAATTCCAGCCCAGCCATAGCACACCACTGTGATCCAGCCGGGGAAGGGCAGTGCTAAGCCTCATGCCTGCAGGGCGAGACTGAGCCGGTCAGAGGGCCAATGTGCAGACCCCTCGGTCATGGCATCCCCAGGGGCAAGTCAAGTCTGGGAAAAACCTAAAGTTGGGCAGCCTCTGGGGACAGAAAGCCTGCAGAAGAGGTGGGCACTGTGCCCTGGAGTGCTCTGAGCAGGGTGCCCTGGTCCCCTGGGGGCCTTTGGAGCACTTGTGTAGCCCAATGACCATGAGGAGTTTGGGTACCTGTGAGCTGCCTTCAGAGCCTGGTAGGGTTCAGCGGGGTTCCGGGATCTGCAGCACCAGGAAGTGTCTGGCATATAGGAAGGGCTCAACGACTAATATTGTCTGGCTGAATACACCGGTGAATGGCTGAATAAGTGAATGTAAGGCTTGCCTTGCTGACGGCTGGAGCAGTTTTTTTTTTTTTTTTTTAAATCAAGGATGGCTTTTATTGATGTACCCATGATGAGCCACCCAAAATTTGGAAGGGATGATGATGTTATTACAGTAATCATCACCAAAGCAAATTAAAATACAAAGGTTATCTGCAGCATCTTTGTAGTGACATGATGCCTTCATAAATTAAGGAAACTGGCCCCCCGGCTCGGCTGCTCACTTCATGGTCTTCACAAAATCTTCCCCCTTCTTGATGGAGGCCTTCAGCTTGGGGGTGGCCTCCGCGATCATCTTCTCCTCAAAGAGGAGAACTTGCCGATGCTCAGGTTCTTCTCAATGTCCTTTTTCCCCAGCGGCAGCAGTGTGGAGAAGTAGGTACATTCCGTTTCCTGTGACTTCATGAAGGAACATTTCACAATGCCTTCCTTTCCGTTCATTTCATCCACAAGGAAGAAGACGAAGCGGGCACTGACATACGCCATGGAGAGGGTGGCGGAGCCTGCTGCTGGAGCAGTTTTCACTGTGACGGACTCCCCAAGACTCTGGATGTCCCGCCTTCTCACCTGTGACACTGATGCGATCATGCCTTTGGATCTACTCTTCCGGCTCAACTGGCGCTTTTCACTGTGTCTGCTACAGACTGACCTTCAGGCTTTGCACCATATTCCAGGTAGCTGTGTGCTTTCATGATGCGTCTGGCTCCTGCAGCTTTGCTGACACAGGTATCTTGAGCTGGGTAGTGACCCTGGCAGGCCTCCCTTCCCAGCACGGAGCCCATTCTTGGCAACAGAATGTGCAGTATGGCCCGTGGAGATGGGTTTCCCTGGTCAGCAGCCTTTAATCAGGTTCCCAAGCCTCTGGGCAACTGTTCGTTCACAGGGGCTGACCTCTCCTTGTCCTGTAGCTTCTGAAACATAGCACTGATCCCAGGCCACGCTCATTCATCCATTAATTTTTTCCACTTAATACAAATTGAGGAGCTGAGGTCTGACAGACACTGAGCTGTGTGTGGGTTTTGTGTTGCTGTGTAGCTGCACAAACTGAGCTGCTCGAAACAACACAGACATCTCGTCTCACAGCCTCTGTGGGTCCGAAGACTGGGAACAGCATACGTGAGTTCTTGCCTAAGATCTCACCAGGCTGCAATCCAGATGTTGGCTGGGACTACAGGCCCTCGGAGGCATGACTGGGGAAGATTTCCAAGCTCCCCCGGGTTGTTGAAAGACTTCGTCTTCCTGAGGAGTCCTGCTTCCTCAGGAAGGAGGTTTTCCTGCTGGCTGTTGGTCGGCTGCTTTCTCGGCTCCTGCAGCCCTCTGGCAGTCCCTTGCCCCTGGCCCCTCCATGTACCCCTCACAGTATGGCAGCTTGCTGCTGCTTTTTCCTTTTGTTTTATTTTCTATGCTTAGAGACAGGGTCTCACTCTGCTGCCCAAGCTGGAGTACGGTGGCACAATCATGATTCATTGTGGCCTCAAATCCCTGGCTTAAGCAATCCCCCTGCTGCAGCCTCCTGGGTAGCTGAGACTACAAGTACCCGCCACCATGCCATGCTACTTTGCTTCTTTCCTTTTTTTTTGAGACTGAGTCTCACTCCGTTGCCCAGGATCGTGTGCAGTAGTGCCATCTCGGCTCACTGCAACCTCCGCCTCCCAGGTTCAAGCGATTCTCATGCCTCAGCCTCTCAAGTAGCTGGGATTACAGGCACCCACCACCACACCCAGCTAATTTTTGTACTTTTAGTAGAGACAGGGTTTCGCCATGTTGGCCAGGCTGGTCTCGAACTCCTGACCTCAAGTGATCCATCTGCCTTGGCTTCCCAAAGTGCTGGGATTACAGGCATGAGCCATCGCTCCGTCTACTTTGCTTCTAAACCAGTGGAAAGAGTATCTAGCAGGTACTAGCAAGTGAAAAACATTATATATTTATTTGGAGACGGAGACACACACACACACACACACACACACACACACACACACACACCCTGTACATGTAAATTCACAGGAATGACGTCCCTTCATCTTTGCCATACTGTATTGGAAGGAAGTCTAAAGTCCCACTCATGCCCATGTGGAGAGGACTATACAGGGCACAAACATGAGTGCCACCCAGGCTCTGTTGGCCACAAAGTCTACATGCAGAAAGTCTTGAACACCAAAATAAAGAGTTTGAGTATTTTACTATAGTCAGCGAAGCTGCTTTTGAGCAATGGAGGAGCAAATGGAGGACAGACTAATGACAGTGTGTAGGAAAGGCGGGTATTGGGAGAAGATGGAGCTGGGTGGAGAGCAAGGCATCCGGGTGAAAGAGGAAGAGGTTCTAGCCAGTACTGGTGATGTGGGAAAGAGGCATAGCTCTGGGGACACCACGGAAGTAGAATCAAATGCATTCACTGCAGAGAGGTTGATTCCGCCTTGAGGACCAAGTGCGTGTTTTGGGAAGAAGACAGAGATCATACTCTCGTCTACAAAGACAAGGGAACCCATTCAGGAGCAGGAAGGGAAGTCCTTTCCGGACATTCCTTTCATTCTGTGTTTTCTAGCACTACCGTTTTCAGAGAGGTCTTTAGAGGAAGGGAGTGGCAGCAGGCCAATGTGTCACCTGTCACACTGCAAGCCTTTTCTGGCTTGTGAGCCAGAGTGAGGGAAATCGACCTGGAATTGCTGAGCAAGAATTCGAAAGCATGAGTGTGAAGTTGGGAGGCAGGTTTGGGGACAAAGAGGTTGATTTGCAGGCTAGACATTTAGATTATTTCATGGCGCCAGTGCCCCAGCCAATGCCGTGCTCTTCTAGGAGCCAATTCTTTTGAATATCACCTTGGGAGCTAGGTACCTGGGGACTTAGGCACTTCGAGGGAGCTGTCATAAGGTCAGATTAAATGAGGAAAGAAAATAAAAGAGAAGAAAGAAAGAGAGAGAGAGAAAGAAAGAGAGAGAGAAAGAGAGGGGCGGCAGGAAGGGAAGAAGGGAGGGAGGGAGGGAAGGAGAAGTGCTAGGACTCTACCTTCCTGGGGATGACTGAGAAAGAGCAGGCAGTGAAGGGGGAGGAGTCAGGGGACACGTTATGCAATTCAGGGGACACCACCTCCCACAACAAAGAATTTTGCCTGGTTCAAAATGTCACTAGTGCCAAGGTTGAAAACCCCTGCTGAGACAGCAACCGTAGGACCTGGATTTTCTGGAATGAACACATTTTCAAGTATTCTTATCAGAGCCTATGTCTCATATTTCAACTTAGCTAATGTGCCCTCAGCATTGCAGTACCCTGAGGGACATTGTCTCCTGTATCTCAGCCAGACGGGTGGAATCTGCTTTCTCCCTCATTTTGGAACCCATTTTCCATTGGCTGCTCCCCAGTCTCATTTTAACAAATCTTAGACTGATGCCCATGAGGATTTTTATACTTTGGTGACCTCCAACTAGCCATGGCCAAGCCTGCTTTCTACACTCACACAAAAACCTCCACGCATCTACAAACACACACACTTGCTATTTTGCACACACACACGCCCATTTGCACACACACTATCCTCTGTAACACATCATCTTACCTGCTTGATTTCCCAAGCACGGCTCTGGTTGAAACGGCCTTGGCTTCCCATTGAATCCCACGGCCTGGTCCTCAGCTGGGTCTCAATGTTGTCTCTTCCCTGCCCCTTGCCTAAGCCCAGAGGGCTAATCACAGCTCTTCCAGCTCCACGCTCAGGAAGCCTTGGTGCCTAGTGAGCTCTAAGGCTTGAAAATTATGTGCTGGTCCTGACCCCATGATGAGAATTAGAGCTGACAGTTTTCTGGAAAACAAACAAAATCTGTTCCTTCTCCCCGTTCCGTTACATCTTCTCCCCATAGACTCTTCCCAGTGAATTTCTAAGTTCGTTAAAATCCACCGAGTGAATTCCATATTCTTCACAGTACTGATTGTTCTCCTCCCTTGCTCAGACTTCCACTTTACTGCTTTGGTGATAATGCCAAAAGGACAAGTAGCAATGAAAAAAAATTGAGTAAACTTTTAAAATGAGTAAATACAGTTCATAGCTCTTCCCTCTCACTAAACAACATAGCACCCTTCATTTCTTTTTGCTCCAGTGGCCCTTTTAATTTAGCTGGAAGTGCTCCTCTGCCTTTTGGCTGTCAACGTTTTTCACTTCTTCTGGTGCTATTCTTTTCATCCTGCTTCCTGAGTTTTCCAGCACTGTCTGTCTTTTGAGAGGGCATTATAGGAAGTGGAGGTTGGCAGCAGGTCAATGTGTCGCATGTCACATCCAAGCCTCCTCTGGCTTGAGAGCCAGGAGACCTACAGTTATTACTGAGTCAAACTGAGCAAACTGGCAAAAAGTATGTGCAGTTTTGGGGGGATATTTTAGATGTTATGGCTTAACCAAACCTGTTCCATCTTCCCTGGAAAGTGTTATAGACGATAAAACAACAGCAAAAATGGATTTTTTCCAAGCCATTATTTGTTATATCAGTCTGTGACTTTTAGGTTACCTTTCTACTTCTCTTATTAATATTTTAATGAATTGTGTTATTGTGTTAATCAATTCAGTAAAGTTTTTTTTTTTTTTTTTTTGGAGTCTTGCTTCTTTACCCAGGCTGGAGTACAGTGGTGCGATCTTGGCTCACTGAAACCTCTGCCTCCCACATTCAAGCAATTCTCTGCCTCAGACTCCCGAATAGCTGGGAGTACAACCTGCCATAACACCCGGATAATTTTTGTATTTTAGTAGAGACAGGGTTTTACCATCTTGGCCAGGCTGGTCTTGAACTCCTGACGTTATGATCTACCCACCTCGGCCTCCCAAAGTGCTGGGATTACAGGCATGAGCCACCACGCCCTGCCAAGATTTGGTTTTTAATGATGGATATGTATCACCTGCCAGCTAGGGACCAGCTTTAGTTTTCAATCTAATATTTATTTACTGAGGTGCTGGCTGTTTTGAGCATTTGTGTATTTTGTCTATGGCTCATTTCTCTAAGGCTAGATTCTTTTAAAACGCTGAAGTACAGATAAGGACAGTTATATAATCAAATGATGGTTTGATAACAGGCACAATAAGCATCAGCCACGACATATGCATTTGAAGGTCAGATAGCAAGACAGAGAAAATAGGCTGGAACAAAAAAGAAACAGAGCCTCAAGGACCAGTGGGGCTGTAACAAATGTAACAGTGACATCCATGTCACTAGCGTCCCTGACCTTTGACCAGTGGGAGCTGGAGAGCACATACTACTCCTTCCGAAGGACGTTCAGTGGCCTATACCACCTGTCTGAACACATCCCAGAAGACCAAGCATTCAGCTTTGCTTCTTAGGAAGCTGCAGCCAGCTGGCTGGGCCCCTGTACTTGCTCTCCCTCCTCCCTGCTTCAGAGCCCTCTCCTTTCAACCTGCTTCTTGGAGGCTACACCTCCCCATTGACCTATTACTGCATCAGATTTGATTTTGTTTTCCAGTAAACCCATCTCTTTCTATGCCTCTGGATCCTGTTATTTATCCTCATTATGTCTTTCTCATTTTCCCCCTCATGATTGCCACTTCTTTGTATATTTTCTGTCTTTTAAGCCTTTTTTTTCTATTTGTCTTCTATACCATTTGGACTTTTAATCTTTAAAAGATTAAAAGACCATTTTGTTTTTTAATCTTTTAAACCTCTTTTAGCTCCATAAGTGTATGTGTATGTGTGTGTGTGTGTGTGTGTGTGTGTGTGTGCCATAATCAAATTCTGTTATGAGCTCTTACATGTTAATTGAAGTTTTTGTCTGTCTTCTCCAACAATGTTATTTTCCTGAAACCTAACTATTATGGGTATTATTATTATTATTTTTTGAGATGGAGTATCACTCTGTCATCCAGACTAGAGTGCAGTGGCATGACCTTGGCTCACTGCAGCCGCCACCTCCTGGGTTCTAGCAGTTCTCCTGCCTGAGCCTCCCGAGTAGCTGGGGATTACAGGTATGTGTCACCAAGCCCGGCTAATTTTTGTATTTTTAGTAGACACAGGGTTTCCCTTGTTGGACAGGCTGGTCTCAAACTCCTGACCTCAGGTGACCTGCCTGCCTTGGGCTCCCAAAATGCTAGGATTACAGGCGTGGCAGCCTATAATGGGTATTCTGATTATGTTTTTTCTGTGGCTACTGTGTCCCCTTAAGTTAGTTGTATTCATTTTTTATGGCTGCAATAAAATATTACCACAACTTAGTGACTTCAAATGACACAAATTTATTGTCTCACAATTCTGGAGATCAGAAGTCCTAAAATCAGTATGTCAGCAGAACTGCATTCCTCCTGGAGCCTCTCGAGGAGAATCCATTTCCATGCTCTCTTCAATTTCAGGAGGCTACCTGCTTTCCTCGGCACGCAGTCCCTTCCTCCATCTTCAAAGCACTCACCCTAACCTCTGCTTCTGTTGTCACATTTCCTTCTTTGACTCTGACCTTCCCACTCCTCTCTTATAAGGACCCTATGATTACATTTAGGGCCTACCTGGATTATTTAGAACAATCTCCTATCTCAAGATTTAAAGTTATATCTGCAAAGTGCCTTTTGTCATAGAAGGTGATACATTGATGGGTTCCAGGGATTAGGATGTGGACATTGTTGGGGTGGTATTATCAGTCTATCCCAGCACTTAAATGGAGGCCATCCTGTGAATGATGAAAGCAAGACAGTGTGTGCCCTGTTGACCTGCAGCGTGGCAGGTGACACAAAATCAGTTCTCTATTGTGATGCTGTAGGGAAGACTCCCTAACCCCTCATCTTCTGAGCTATGTGGGTTCATGTCCTCAGCCTCATCAGGAAAGCTGCATTAGTCTCCTTCCTTCCCTCCTTCTCCAGCTTATTGGAATTCATGGAGACCAGTAGGCTGTCCCCAAGATGCCTGTAAGGGACCAGAATTATTCTTCTTCTTGGGGGGGGGGTCTGTGATAGTTAATTTTATGTCAACTTGGCTTGGCCGTGGTACCCAAATACCTGGTTAAATGCCAGTCTAGATGTGATATGCAGGGTTTTTTTTTTATGGTGTCTTTTACTGCTGCCCAGGCTGGAGTGCAGTGGCGCAATCTCTGCTCATTACAACCTTCACCTCCCGGGTTCAAGTGATTCTCCTGCCTCAGCCTCCTGAGTAGCTGGGATTGCAGGTGCCTGCCACCATGCCTGGCTAATTTTTTTGTATTTTTAGTAGAGACAGAGTTTCACCGTGTTAGCCACGATGGTCTTGAACTCCTGACTTCATGATCCATCTGCCTTGGCTTCCCAAAGTTCTTGGAATACAGCCATGAACCACCACACCTGGCCAATATGCAGGTATTTTTTGATGACATTAGCATTTAAATCAGTAGACTCTAAGTAAATCAGTACTTTTTTTTTTAAGTAGATCCACTTTCACTTAGTGAATACTGAGTATATTGTCTCTTCCTTATGATTATCTTAATAACATTTTCTTTTCTCTAGCTTTCTTTACTGTAATACAGTATATAACATACAAAATATGTGTTAATTGACTATGTTATCAGTAAGTCTTCTGGCCAACAATAAGGTATTCATAGTTAAGTTTGGGGGAGTCAAAAGTTATACATGGATTTTCTACTGCATGGAAGGTTGGCCCCCCAACCCTCACATTGTTCAAGGATCAACTGTATTGATCCTTTTTTATATCCATTGATTGTCCTTTCCAAAATGTCATACAGTTGGAATCAGTGTATTTTCAGATTTGTTTCTTTCACTTAGTAATATGCATTTGTGTTTCCTCCATGTCTTTTCATGGTTTGATAGCACATTTTTTTTCAGTATTTAATAATATGCCACATAGGGGTTCAGTGAGGTGGAAAAAATTGTAACGTAGACACCAACCTTCTTGGAAGGCCAGGAGGTTTTTGCAAAAGCCCCAGAAAAGAATGAGCCAAAGGCAATTCTTCTTACCCAGAGGCAATTAGACAGAAATAGGTATAAAGGAATGTGAGGGAGTTTATCTAAATAGCTTGTTTACCCATGTAGACCTAAGACCAACCTTTGAACATCCATGGGTGCATGACTGCTCTCTACTCGGGGGGTCAACAATGTTATCACCCACAAATGGTGTTTGCTTTAGTCCTTGGAACCTGGCCTTTAATCATTATCCACAAGTTGTGTTGACTCAAAGCCTTTGTCATTAAATCTGTACTGAATAAATGCCTGGAGTGCCAACTGGTCAGGGCTGCGGCTGCTATTTACCGGACCCTTCTCGGTGTCTGTAATTCCTAGATCTCCAGCCTGCTCTTTCACTGTATATCTGTGTCTGAGTGCATTTGTTCATCCATTTCTGGGTCAGGGTCTGCCAGTTGGACCCGGCAATGCCATTGCCTGGATGTACCACAGTTTATTTATCCATTTATTTACTAAAGTACAGCTTGTTTCCTTGCAAGTTTTGTCCTTATAAATAAAGCTGCTATAAATATCCATGTGCAGGTGTTTGTGTGAACATTAAGTTTCAACTCCTCTGGGTAAGCATCAGATAATGTAATTGCTGGATTGTATGGAAAAGAGTATGTTTAGTTTTTTAAGAAACTGCCAAACTGCTTTCCAAAGTAGGTGTACTGTTTTGCATTCCCACCAGCAATGCCTGAGAGATACTGTTGCTCCACATCTTTGCTAGTAGGTGGTGTTGTCAGTGTTCTGGATTAAGGCCAACCTAATAGGTTAGCCTTAACAGGTTTGCAGTGGTATTTCAGTGTTCTTTCAATTTGCATTTCCGTGATAAAACATGTTGTGGAACATCCTTTTTTTTTGAGATGGAGTCTTACTCTGTCACCCAGGCTGGAGTGCAGTGGTGTGATCTTGGCTCACTGCAACCTCCACTTCCCAGGTTCAAGCGATTCTCGTGTCTCAGCCTCCCAAGTAGCTGGGACTGTAGGCATGTGCCACCATGCCTGGCTAATTTTTTTTTTTTTTTTGTATTTTTGGTAGAAGTGAGGTTTTGCCATGTTAACCAAGCTGGTCTTGAACTCCTGACCTCAGGTGATCTGCCTGCCTTGGCTTCCCAAGTGCTGAGCCTTCAGGTGTGAGCCACTACACCTGGTGGGAACATCTTTACATATGCTTATTTACCATCTGTATATGTCCTGTGGTAAGATATCTGTTAAGGTCTTTGGCCCGTTGGCCTGTTGTTTATTCACGCTGTTTTCTTATAGTTGAGTTTTAAGAGTTCTTTGTATATTTTTGATCACAGTCCTTTATCAGCTATGTCTTTTGCAAATCTCCAGTCTCTGGCTTGTCTTTTCATTCTCTTGACAATGTTTCACACAGAGCAGACATTTTTAATTTTAGTAAAGTCCAGCTTATCAATTTTTTCTTTCATGAATTGTATCTTTAGTGTTATATCTAAAAAGTCATCACAAACCCAAGATCACTTAGATTTTCTCTTATGTTACATTTTAAGTTTTACATATTACAGAATTTTGCTTTACATTAAGGTCTGTGATCCATTTTGAGTTCATTGTTGTGAAGGACTTAAGGTCTGTGTCTAGATTCATTTTTGGCATATGGATGTCCAGTCATTCCAGCACCATTTGTTAAAAAGACTATCTTTCTTCCACTGTGTTGCTTTTGATCCTTTTTCAAAGATCAGTTGACTGCTTTATGTGGGTCTATGTCAGGGCTCTCTATTCTGTTCCGGGAATCTATTTGTCAATTATTTTGTCCATATCACACTGTCTTGGTTACTGGAGCTTTATAGTAAGTCTTTAACCTTACTAGAGCAGTTTTGTCAGGTAGTGTCAGTCCTTCAACTTTGTTCCTCTCCTTCAGTATTTTGTTGGCTATTCGGGGTCTTTTGCCTCTCCTTACAAACTTTAGAATAAATTTATCAATAGCCATAAGATAACTTTCTGGGATTTTGATTGCTTTTGCATTGAATCTGTAGATCAAGTTGGGAAGAACTGACATCTTGACAATATTGAGTCTTCCTATCCATGAGACTGGAATATCTCTCTACTTCTTTAAATCTTCTTTGATTTATTTCATCAGTTTTGTGGTTTTCCTCATATAGATCTTGTACTTTTTTTTTTTTTTTAGATGGAGTTTTGCTCTTGTTGCCCAGGCTGGAGTGCACTGGCGCGACCTCAGATCACTACAACCTCCACCTCCCAGGTTCAAGAAATTCTCCCGCCTTAGCCTCCAGAGTAGCTGGGATTACAGGCGCCTGCCAGCATGCCCAACTGATTTTTGTATTTTTAGTAGAGACGAGGTTTCACCATGTTGGCCAGGTTGGTCTCAAACTCCTGACCTCAGGTGATCCAGCTGCCTTGACCTCCGAAAGTGTTGGGATTACAGGCGTGAGCCAGGATCCAATGCATTTTTTATCTTAGTCTCTCATTTTTCTAAGATCCTATTTTTTAAAATAGGAAATTAAATTTACTTTTGTTCTCATTTTGCTTTAGGAAACTTGGTGTCCCTTCCATCATGGGTCTCAATTTTAAATAGAGGGATCCCTCCCTCCCTTTAGAAATGGATGTTCTTTGGGGTTATTCATAGTGTGACTTGCCAGATCTCCTGCCCCTGTACCTGCCCAACCATCTCCTAATGGACTAACATGTGCCCCACTACAAGCTCAGTAAGCAATTTAAACTTCCCATGCTTAGCTTTGGGGCCAGTTCTGGCTTTAGCTGCAGGGACATTTAAAAGCTTAGTTCAGTAGATAGTTCAGTAGATCAAGTGCGTTCTCACCAAATCTGTCATGTTACCGTTTTTTCTTGAACCATGGTTCTAGTTCTAGTTCTAGTTCTAGTGACTGAGCTCCTCACTGCTACTAAGTACACAGTTCCAAAGTCTCCTGACTTTTAGACTTACTTCTGGAGCCTGACAAGGAACTGTTCCTTTAGCTTGTACTGGGGCTTCCAGTCATCTTTGCTTCTTTTTGCTTTTTTGTTTTCAGTTTTTTAAAAAATTCAATAGTTTTGGGGGTTTTGGGTTACATGGATGAGTTCTTTACTAGTGAATTCTGAGATTTTAATGTACCCATCACTTGAGCAGTCTTTTATCCTTCACCCCACTTCAAACCTCTTTCCCTGAGTCCCCAAAGTCCATTATATCACTCTATATCTGTTTGCATCCTCATAGCTTAGCTCCCACTTTTCAGTGAGAACATAGGATATTTGGTTTTCCCTCCTGAGTCACTTCACTTAGAGTAATGGCCTCCAGTGCTATCCAAGTTGCTGCAAAAGACATTTCATTCCTTTTTATGGCTGAGTAGTAATCCATGGTGTATATATACCACATTTTCTTTTTCTTTATCCACTTGTTGGTTGGTGGGCACTTAGGTTGGTTCCATATCTTTACAACTGCAAATCATGCTGTTATAAACATGTGTGTGCATATGTCTTTTTCCTAAGACTTGTTTTCCTTTGGGTAGATTCCTGGTAGTGGGATTGCTGGATCAAATGGTAGTTCTACTTTTAGTTCTTTAATGGTAGATCTACTTTTAGTTTTTTAGTTGTTTTTGTTTTTTTTGAGATGGAATCTTGCTCTGTCACTCAGGCTGGAGTGCAGTGGCGTGATCTCAGCTCACTGCAACCTCTGCCTCCCAGGTTCAAGGGATTCTCCTGCCTCAGCTTCCCCAGTAGCTGGCACTACAGGTACCTGCCACCACACCCAGCTAAATTTTGTATTTTTAGTAGAGACGGGGTTTCACCATGTTGGCCAGGATGGTCTTGTTCTCTTGACCTCGTGATCCACCTGCCTCAGCCTCCCAGAGTGCTGGGATTACAGGCATGAGTCACCGTGCCCAGCCTATTTTTAATTTTTAGTGCTGTCTGTTTGCATCATCACGTATTACTTGCTCCCTGCTGCCAGGCCTCAGTCTGCAGTACACCCATGTACTGCTTATTTTCAAGACTTCCAAAGTGCTGGCACCACCCAGTCCTTTGCCAGGCACGGTCCTCTCTGCAGCAGATGAGCTGCCTGTGTGTGGGTCTCCTCCCTCCAAGCATCCGTTTTTACCCACAAGCATGTCTAGACTCCAGGTGCAGACCCTTCCCTGGCTATCCTGTTCCATCAACTCCAGGTTTGCTAAAAAGAATGTGGACTTTACAGACTTCCCAGCAAGGCAGCTCCTTGGAGGTGGAGACCTCATTTGGCACGTGCTTGACTATATTAAAACCTGATTTTCCTCAACTATATTAAATACTCAGTTTTAGGACCAAAAAAACCCTGCTTTTCACATTTCACATTCTCATTTTCCCTCTGCAATATATAATTTCATCAAACTCTCCTTCACAAATGGAACTTTCATAGCTTATTAACCACAGTGTTTTGTTCTCTTATGAAAATATGTCAGAAAGATTTGGGAGTCTGGGACTGTGATAAAAGCCCCCATCAGCCCGAGCGTATAAGAAGAGGGGTCGGGACTGTTTTCTTCCAGCCCTCTTCAGACAGCAGCCGGAGAGTTTTCAGTGTTTTTTGTTTGTTTGTTTGTTTCAGTTTTGGTGACTCATTTCCTCACTTGAGACACAGAAATATGAATGCAGTGTCAACCAACTATAAAGGAGTTCTGGCCATGGAGTAATCATAATTCTATTTGGTATATGATTTGACTGCACTTATTCATAATATAATACTCAAGGGTTTGAATATCCTTATATTATTTTTGGCTCTGCTGTGAACTATATAGAACCTGATGGAAAATCACTCCCTGCCTAGCACCCGGGGCTGCAGTGTCCATAAAAGGTGATATGCTGGCTCGAGAAATTGAATGATTTCATAACCAACCTGTGAGCCTCACTTCCTCCTTTACATCTGAAAGCACGTTGGCACAGAGGGGAGAAAAGAATTCTTTTTGCATGTTTTCATCTCGCAGCTCCTTTTCTAGGTCTCGTAGTTGGAAAAACATTTATTTCTACTTGGGAAGACTTTTGTACCTGAAAGAATCTTTCATGGTCACAGAGTGTCACCTCTCTCCCAGTGCAGAAACCCCATCCGCAGTGCTGATCAATGACCTGCCAAGGATGAATTAATTGAGTGCCTACTATGTGCTAGCTAGGCATTGTGCTGAGCCTCACACAATGGCAGACCCTGAGATAAGAATTCAAGTGCCAGGAATTTGAGAGAAGGTCCCAGAAAACACTGGAAATAGTGGACATGAGACAGAGAAGACGAGAAAGCCAATACAGGATGCTCATTATCAAGCAAGTTACCACCATGGGCAGATAGAGCTCGATCCCACTAGAGAATTCTGAAAACTGAGAATCAGAATTCATCCAATCGGGGGGCCAGGGATCTGGGGTATTTATCCACCAATTCTCTATCTGTGATGAGTTCAGGCTGCTTTCTGGGGAATGAACTTTCCAGCATGTCTGGCTTCACTATACATGGGCACAGTGTGTTTTCAAGGTCAGAAAAAAAAGCCTTCGAGTGGAGTTTTTCAGGGGGCAGCTATAAGCAGAAAGTGAATGCCAGTAGGTTGGGGGGCAGCCACTTATAGCATCTGCGACGTTCAGGAAGACAGAATTTAGCTCTCCTCCCTACTTTTGCTCCTTGAATCCAGTGGAATCCAGCTGAGGAGCATACAGGTGAAAGGCAAATGCCCTGGAGCAATGGAGGTGATGAGTTTGAACGAACACATGCAAAACCTGGGTTAACTGCGTGCAGATGAGCAGGGAGAAGAACAGCAGCTCTAGATGACATCAGGCCATGACTAGTCATCAGTTGCCACATAATGAGGTTTTGCAGGAATGACACAGAAATACCAGCCTTCTACAACTGTCTGGCTCTCCCCAGGGAAATGGCAAACTCTGGTAAAGAGTCAAACCTTGGGCAAAAGGGTTGGAAGGAAGCAGGTGATCTGGGAGAGGTGCCAGCTCCTCCTCCTCTTCCCTTGGGGAGAACTAGTTGAAAATGAATGTAGGGAGCCTAGCAGGAGGGCCAGCAAGACAGGCTAACCCCAGGGGTGTGGAAGCGCAAAGGCTTCAGCATCACACTTTCAGCAGACCTGGTGCCATTCAGTGAGTGCCTGTCACCCAGGCCAGCTGAAGTTCGGCCTAAGCCCACTTGCTTGTGGGGAAGGGCAGCTCATGCCCCACTGGCTGTAGGTTGTTTGGGTTATGAAACTAGGCAGGGCCAAGCCTGGAAAAAGTCAGAAATCACTAGTGGGGTCTGTGGTGTGCTAGGGCAGGTAGAGGCGACTTTCCTCAGTAAGGCAGCTCGGGGTCAGTGTTCCAGTTGGTTAGGATGTTCTTCTTTGGACAGACTGAAGTCTCCCTCCCTTGAACTTTGCCTTGGTTCTACTGCTGCCCTTTGGAATGCCTTCAAGAGTCCCAGAGAAGTTTTGACAATACAGCACCTGCTCCATGCTGCTGATAAAGATTCCCTTTGGATAGGTGTTTGTGGTTTGTGATGATGTGACTAATAGCTTTGTTTCTCTGGTTTCAAGCTAGACTGATCTAGTCCATATATTTCCAGGAAAACAACTCTGCCATGGATATATGTAGGGTCTGCAGTGTGTTTCTGCCAAGCTCTTCATCTCTGCCCTTCTATTTCTCATCTCAGGTTTACAATTCCAGGCACTGGCTCCAGCAGAAATGCCTTTCTCCCTTTCCTTGGCTCTGCCATTCCACACCCACCACCAGGCTTCCCCCACAGTGTGATATCCATGCTTCTTACAGAATTTTAAATGGACTCAACATTTATATGGGTTCTCTCTCATTGAAAAATGCATATTTTGCCACACAGTGAACCTGTCATATTGATAAAGAAGAGCTTTCAGCAGGCCATGGTGGCTCACACCTATAATCCCAGAACTTTGGGAGGCTGAGGTGGAAGGATTACTTGAGGCCAGGAGTTCAAGACCAGCCTGGGAAACATGGCAAAACCCTATCTCTACAAAATAAAAATTAAAATAGCATGTGCTTGTAGTTCCAGCTACTTGGGAGGCTGAGGCAGGAGTCCAGGAGGTAGAGGCTACAGTGAGCTATGATCACACCACTGCACTCCAACCTGGGTGACAGAGCCAGACCCTGTTGAAGAAGAAGAAAGAAGAAGAAAGAGGAAGAGGACTTTCATTCATTTTATGTTAACTGAAACTTAAAGCATAGGAAATGTTTAGACTGAAATGCTCTGCGTGTTCGGTGACAACACACAATAACAAAACACAAAGCTGCCATTCTACCCAAAAGCAAAAGGAAAACAAACTTTTGTTTGTTTAGCCAAAATAGCATCTTTAAGAATAAATAACATGATGATCATATATTGGCAAGTCAGCCCCTTGTACTTTGGCGAATTTGTATAAATGATACCCTTAAATTCTAATTAGGATTTGAAACATTGCTTTTTCTCAGATGGAAACAAGCCTTTTATTGTTCACTCTGCTTCGTAGTACCACGCCAATGTTAAAGCACAACCACAGACAGGAGATCATTAGATGAACCTAGAAGTTCTAGCAGGGAATTGAAAAGTTTGGCCAAAAGAGCCTATGCCTTTGAAGTGAAACAGTTTCTATTTCATTTTAGTTGCATGTTTCTGCGGTCCTGAGAAATTAAAAATGATGTGTTCTTGTCACAGCTTGCACTCACACCAAAGGGAGAGAAACAGCAAGCCACACCCAAAAGAGGAAAAGAACCAGAACGAAAATTCCACAAAAGAGAAGCTCAGAGCGAAGAATGAGATTATTTTTCCTGCCCATAATAATGGAGTTCGAATGGGGCTTTCCCAGCACAGGGAATAATAGCCCTTTCTTTTTCACATGGGTTGTCCCCAGCTCTAATTCATCTCACTAGCGTTCTAATAAGGTGAGATAGCTCAGTAATGAATTTTAGTCATAACTTTCATTGATAATACAGTTTAAAATTTTACATCTGGATAATTCACACACACACACATTCTCCAAAAGAAATAGATATAGATACTGTTTTGATAAAACACTTTACTTTCCTTAGTATTGTGGCCCCTGAATCTGATGATATGTGCATTGAATGTGAATATATTTCTTTTATAAATGATTATTCATCTTTTCCCATTTCATCAGGAGCTCCGTAGCGTTAATTCTCTCCTACTGAAAAAAGAAGCCACTTTTAAAGTTAGGTTAAGGGTATTTTTTCCCCTTCTTTTAATACTTCTTAATAACTGACATAAAAGTAGGTTATGTCTGACTTCTAGAAGGGTCCATGAAAGCCAAGGAAGACATGAAAGGGTGTTGTCATTTAAAAAAAAATTCTCTGTTTTCTGAAGTCATCTATATACATTATTTTGTTTCCTTTAGAGTAGAGAAATGTGATTTTATGATGAAATCTAAGGCCTAGAGGAAAGGTAATGACAAATTAAAAGGAAAAACAAGTTATTCAAAAAAGTAAACAGAGCAAACAATGGTAGATTTAGAAGTGAGGTCAAAAGAGGAGAATATGAAACATCTCTTGATAATAGTCCTTTAATTTCCAAATTTAGTAGGTTTAAATTTTTCAAATGTGCTTTCTGAATTTTCATTGATAGGTTGAAGGGAAAAGGACCAGAAATATGAGCAAATCATTCTTGTGACATAATTTTTCTCATTCTTTTTGAGTAAGGCAAGATTTTTCTTTCACCTTCACAACACTGCCAAATACATTTTATTTAGATTTTCTCAAGCAGGAGCTTAGACTGGTGTTTGTGTGACTGAAGCCTGGAACAGCATCATCACAGAGGTTACAAGAGTGTTAATTGCATCTATTAACCCTAACTGCCTTTCAGGCATTACTTTCTTAATTCTTCTGAAAAATTCTATAAGGCACGTACTTTGCAAATAAGAATGGTGAGTCTTAAACAATGCTAATAGTGGAACTAGAGATGGAAGCAGAGGTCTGCCCGTCTCTAAACCCAAAGTACCAAATAACTCCCATGTTGAAGTCAACAAGCCGATAGAGACAGAAGGATGGAGGAAAGGATGGAAGAAATATGCTTTAAAATCAGGCTCTTTCTCAGAGGTGTGAGTGAATAGCCTTGGGAGTTAGCATTGGAAGTAGTTGCTAGTGTGGCAATCAAAGTAAAACTTAAGTTTGGATTTAAGTTAAGGCTGGCATTAGAATTAGGATTTTACTGAAGGTTTGGGGTAGGGATTGCTTCTATATTTGTGATGAAAATAGAGGTTCAGAGTGGAGTTTGCATTAAGTTCTGGGAGGGGGTTGGAACAAGGCAGTTGTATTAGTCCATTCCCACATTGCTGATAAAGACATACCTGAGAATGGGTAATTTATAGAGAAACAGAGGTTTAATGGACTCACAGTTCCGTGTGGCTGGGGAGGCCTCACAGTCATGGCAGAAGACATGTCTTACATGGCAGTAGGCAAGAGAGAAAATGAGAACCAAGAGGAAGGATTTTCCCCAAATAAAATCATCAGATCTGTAAGACTTATTCACTACCACGAGAACAGTATGGGGGAAACCGCCCCCATGATTCTGTTACCTCTCACCGGGTCCTCCCACAACATGTAGGAAATATGGGAGAGATTTGGGTGAGGACACAGCCAAACCGTATCAATATTAACTTTCCTGATGATAAGAAATACGTGTGCAATTGCTAAAAACAACAAATTCCTGTTGCGTCTCAGACCTGCTTAGGGAAAACAATACCATTCACAGTTGTGCTAAGTTGAGTCTGATCATCAGGAAAGCAGGGGCTGCTGGGCATTGCTCACAACCTTGTCTTATCATGAGAATCATCTGAAGAGCTCTTGATAAATACTGATGCTTGAGCCCACCCCTCAGTTAAATCAGAATCTGACAAGGGCCGTTATTATGTTTAAAAAATTCTCCAGGTGATTCCAATGAGATGCAAGAGGTGAAATCCCAGAGAAATGGTTAGACATGAAAAGAGATATTTCTTTCTTTCTTTCTTTTTTTTTTTTTTTTTTGAGACGGAGTCTTGCTCTGTCACCCCGGCTGGAGTGCAGTGGCACAATGTCGGCCCACTGCAACCTCTACCTCCTGGGTTCAAGTGATTCTCCTGCCTCAGTCTCCCAAGTAGCTGGGATTACAGGCACCTGCCACCATACCTGGCTAAGTTTTTGTATTTTTAGTAGAGACAGCATTTCACCGTGTTAGGCAGGATGGTCTCGATCTCCCAACCTCATGATCTACCCGCCTCCGCCTCCCAAAGTGCTGGGATTACAGGCACAAGCCACTGCACCTGGCCAGAGATGTTTCTTTCTTCTGGGTTCATATAGCTCTTCAACTCTTTCTCATGACAATTTTTGCATATGGCTTGATTTATAAATACTGGTATTCCTGTTTTTACAATAGCATTGTAGTGAGACAATATATGAACTCTGTTACTCATAATGTTTAGCACTGTGATACTGAATAATCTATTTGCTCTGTGCATATAGGCATTCAAGGGAAATCCCTGACAGCTCTGCTCAAGGTCAAGAAATATACCATGGACACTAGATACAAATTCACCCAATGAAAGGGACTTTCCTCTCCATTTGTTTTATGAATTATCGAGAATCACTCAATGCAAAGCATTTTGTTCATTAATTGTAGTCTGAGGATCCTCAGCCCTCCAGGTCATTGTCCTATCCACAAGCCATTCCTGGCATCAGCTCTTTCTGGGCAGCTACTGTCCTTAACCTCCCCTCATTCTAGAATGCTCCTCAGTGATTGCTTGATCAAGAGAATGTGGTTTTGAGACTTCGAATGCTAGGTCATAAGAATTCCTGTAGCTGCCATCTGGAGCTCTGGGAACACTCATGGAGCCTTGAGTTGCCAGGTGGAAGTCCAACTACCCTGAGATCACCCTGCTTAAGAGAACACATGAAGAATCCCTGAAACTGCATGAAGAATGAAATGCCTGGGCCCCTCCTAGAGCACCTCCCAGAAGGTGGAGTGTCAAAAGATCTAAAGCCACCTTTAATCTGCTAAAACACATCATTCCAAAAATATCAAGATGATACCTGATGTATAATACAAAGGAAAATAAAAGCTATGTAATTTATAATAATATATATTTCAATATTTTGATGCCTCAGGCAAAACACAAAGTAGTAATCATAAAGAAGAATGGCCAGGCATGGCGGCTCATGCCTGTAATCCTAGCACTTTGGAAGGCCAAAGCAGGTGGCCACCTGAGGTCAGGGGTTCAGGACCCAGCCTGGCCAACATGGTGAAACCCCATCTTTACTAAAAATATAAAAATTAGCAGAGTGTTGTGGCACAAGCTGGTAATCTAAGCTACTCAGGAGGCTGAGGCAGGAGAATTGCTTCAACCTAGGAGGCAGAGTTTGCAGTGAACCAAGATGGCATCACTGTACTCCAGCCTGCATGACAGAGTGAGACTCTCTCTTAAAAAAAAAAAAAAAAAAAAAAGGCTGGGTGCGATGGATCATGCCTGTAATCTCATCACTTTGGGAGGCTGAGGTAGGTGGATCACTTGAACTCAGGAGTTCGAGACTAGCCTGGCCAACATGGTGAAACCTCATCTTTACTAAAAATACAAAAATCAGCTGGACATAGTGGCAGGTGCCTGTAATCCCACCTACTTGGGAGGCTGAGGCAGGTGAATCCCTTGAACCCGGGAGGTGCAAGTTGCAGTGAGCCAAGATCACGCCATTGAACTCCAGCCTGGGCAACTAATGGAGACTCCCTCTCAAAAAAAGAATGGGAGTGTATTCACAATTTCTACAAAGTATGAAACTACAAATACAGGCTCAAATGGGTGTGTTTTGCTAGCAACCCAAATACCATGGATGATACTGCCTTTGGTGACTAGAAGATGAAGAACACATTTTTGTATAGCTCATAACAAAATAAAATAGAATATCTCCTGATTTTGCATGTTAGGTACATTCCTGAAAATTTTAGTCTGTATTAAAACAGTGTAAACAAATACCTTGTGTTTAGAGTTCTGGACCTGAGTAAGATGGAGAAAGCATATCCTATCCTGTCTTAGACTGAATGCAGCTATAAAATCTGCATGGAGTAGCTATTTGAGGACTCTAAAAAGTAAATAGTAGTAGATGAATGGGTTAAAAAGGCCAGAATTTAGGAATCCCCCTTTCAGTTGCTATAGCCAGAACTGGAGAGATTTTCTTGGAGCTCAAACTAGAGGAGAGTTTCCTGGTTTTGCCTTCCCAGTATTGTCCTTTCCAGCATTCCCCGTAACTGGCCCCAGGGCAGTACCAAACCCAGAAGTGGGCCCCATTCATGGAGAGAAAGAGCTCCAGGGAAAGTGCTCTAGTTCTGGCTACAACAACTAAGAAAGTGATTCCTGATGTTAGATATAGTGAACTCCAAGTTTCTCTTCAAACAATCAGTATGTCAGTATGTTCAGCTCTCTTAGTCTTTAATTCTCCATTTTAAAGTTTAACTCCCTTGTAGTTTCAGTAAACAACCTTTTCCACCAGTTCTAATCAGTAGTTCACATCTGTTCCCCCAGTCCGCTGCTCCATCCTGACTCATCCCAGTCTCCTTCTCCGGTCACTTGCCCTGGTCACTTGCTTTGACCTGAGTCACCCTAGTCACTTGCTCTGACCTGTCCCATAACCATCCTTCCTGCCAAACTACTCACCGTGCCACTCCGGCTCATACTCCTGCTGTCTTTAAAGTAGCCAATTGGAATTATCCTAGCCTGTGTGGTCTAACCTTAGCCAATAGGGGAATGGCACAGCAGTAGGGGCTACCTGCATTAGGAATAGGAAGAATAAGAACCCCTTCCCCTTCCTTGTCCAAGTGTGCGCTTGCCATTGTTCCATTTGTGAGACACGCCCTTCTATAGAAGTAAATTGCCTTGCTGAGGAAATTTTATTGGAGTGCTACTTCTTTTCTGGCACTGAAAATGTACATATAACATTAACAGTCAGAGAATTTAGGGTAAAATATGATTTTTTTTTCTATTCTGTAACTTGCTTTGTTTTTCATGGGCATAAGCTCTTTAATAATATTTGTAGCAACATTTGCTACAAATATTTCCCCAGTGTATCACTGCCAATCTGACATAGTTTGACATTGTTGAATGGGCAGATGTTCCACTATAATTTCTTCCACTGATAAGACAGCTCATTTTGCCCTTTCACAGAGTTTGATTTTTTAAAAATATGTTTGTATTTTAATAGCTTTTAGGGTATAAGCGGTTTTTGGTTACATGGACAAACTGTATAGTGATGAAGTTTGAGATTTTAGTGCACCATCACCCGAGTGGTATACACTGTACCCAAAATGTAGTATTTTTTTTAATCCCCCTCCGCATACCAGTCTCCATGGTTCCTTATATCACTATGTATGCCTTTGCAGACCCATAGCTTAGCTCCCACTTAGGAGTGAGAATATATGGTACTTGGCTTTCCATTCCTGAGTTACTTTACTTGGAATAATGGGCTCCAGCTCCATCCAAAAAAGGAGAATTACTAACAGAGAGTTTGAGGTAAATTAACATTTCTCCCCCACTACTTCTTTTCTTTATTCTCTGGATCCCCAAGCCTTCAGGCAATTCTAGCCATAGCAATTGATCAGGTCTCTACAACTCTCAGGTAGGGGAGGCTTCCTGTTTCATCAGAGAAGCTGTGATCCCAAGAGGGAGACTCCATCTCAAAAATAATAATAATAATAATAAATTTTAAAAAAAGAGAGAGAATATCAGGGTATCATTTTGGTAAAGACTGACACAATTATGGTCATTTGATTTTCAGCAAAGATGCAAAGCCAAGTCAATGGAGAAAGCATAGTTTTAGTAATTGGTGTTGGGACCATTGGTCATCCACATGCAAAAAAAACCCAAAAAACAAAACTTCATGATTTATACCAAAATTAACTCAAAATAAATTGTAGATCTAAGTGTAAAACATGAAACGGTGAAAGTCTTAGCAGTGTTATGCAAAGACTTATTTTACATGTCTTCAAACACACAAAGTAATTTTCTTTTTCTTTGAGATGGAGTGTCACTCTGTTGCCCAGGCTGGAGTACAATGACATGATCTTGGCTCACTGCAACCTCTGTCTCCCTGGTTGAAGTGATTGTTCTGTCTCAGCCTCCTGAGTAGCTGGGATTACAGGCGTGGACCACCATGCCTGGCTAATTTTTTTTCTTTTTTTTTTAGAAAAAAAAAAAAGAAAAAAGAAGATAGAAAGAAAAAAAGAATGAAGGAGAGGAAGAAAGAGGAAGAGGAAGAGGGAGAGAGAACAGGGGTGTTGCTTTATTGCCCAGGCAAGAATGCAGTCTAAAAATGGGTATGAGACATGAAAAAGAAATGAGGGAAGAAAATAACAAACAAGCAGCCAACCAACATTTCATTTAAACCTGTAAATAGGTGTGATGTGGTGCTGATAAGAGTGTATATTTTGTGTATTTAAAGTGGAGAGTTCTATAAATGCTAATTAAGTTTACTTGTTCCGGATCTGAGTTCAAATCCTGGATATCGTTGTTAATTTTCTGTCTCATTGATCTGTCTAATATTGATGTGGAAGTCTCCCACTATTATTGTCTGGGAGTTTAAGTCTCTTTATAAGTCTTATATATCTGGGTATTCCTGTGTTGGGTGCGTATATATTTAGGATCTTTAGCTCTTCTTGTTGCATTGATCCTTTTATCATTATGTAATATCCTTCTTTGCTGCTTATGATCTTTGTTGCTTTGAAGTCTATTTTATCAGAGGCAAAAATTGCAACTCCTGCTTTTCATTTATTTATTTTTGCTCTCAATTTGGTTGGTAAATCTTTCTCCATCTCTTTGTTTTGAGTCTTTGTGTATCCTTGCATGTGAAATGGGCCTGGATGCAGCATACCGATGGGTTTTGACTTTTTTCCCTGTCTGTGTCTTTGGATTGGGGGATTTAGTTGATTTAAATTTAGAATTAATATATGTGAGTTTAATACTGCCATTTAATGTTAGCTGGCTGTTTTGCCCATTAGTTGATGTAAATTCTTGATTATATTGATGCTCTTTACATTTTGGTATTTTTCAGAAAGGCTGATACTGGTTGTTCCTTTTTATTTGTAGTGGTTCTTTCAGAAGCCCTTGTAAAGCAGGCCTGGTGGTGATGAAATCCCTGAGTACTTGCTTTTTCACAAAAGATTTTATTTTTCCTTCGCTTATGAAGCTTAGTTTGGCTGGATGTAAAATTCTGGGTTGAAACTTCTTTTCTTTAAGGATGTCGAATATTGGCCCCCACTCTCTTCTGGCTTGTAGGGCTTCTGCTGAGAGATATGCTGTGAGCCTGATAGGTTTCCCTTTGTGGGTAACCCGACCTTTCTCTCTGGCTGCCCTTAGCATTTTCTCCTTCATTTCAACCCTGGTGAATCTGGATTATGTGCCTTGAGGTTGTTCTTCTAGAGGAATATCTTTGTGGTGTTCTCTGTATTACCTGGAGTTGAATATTGTCCTGCCTTGCTAGGTTGGGAAAGTTTTCCTGAATAATATCCTGAAGCATATTTTCCAGCTTGGATTGACTCTCTTCGTCACATTCAGGTATACCTATCAAACGTAGATTAGGTCTTTTCACGTAGTCTCATATTTCTTGGAGACTTTGCTCGTTCCTTTTTATCCTTTTTTCTCTCATCTTGTCTTCTCATTTTATTTCATTAAGTTGGTCTTCGACCTCTGATATCTTTTCTTGCTTGATCAATTCGGCTGTTAAAACTTGTGCATACTTCGCGAAGTTCTCGTGTTGTGTTTTTCAGCTCCATTAATTCACTTATATTCTTCTCTAAATTGTGTATTCTTGTTAACATTTTGTCGAATCTTTTTTCAAAGTTCTTAGTTTCTTTGCATTGGGTTAGAACAAGTTCTTTTAATTCACAGAAGTTTCTTATCATCCACCTTTTGAAGCCTGCTTCTGTTAATGGAACACACTCGTTCTCCATCAGGCCTTGTTCCGTTGCTGATGAGGAACTGTGATCCCCTGTAGAGGGAGAGGCGTTCTGATTTTGGGTATTCTCAGCCTTTTTAGGCTGGTTTCTTCCCTTCTCTATAGATTTATCCATCTGTGGTCTTTATAATTACCGTCTTTATAATTGGGTTTCCGAGTGGACGTCTTGATTCCCAGCACTAAAATCTGAGCAACCCACTGCGCTGGCCAAAACAGCAGTGTTAAGATTGATGGTGCTTTTCTGACTCTGCACCAAGAACCACCGCACCAAGGCAGTGGCAAAACCACCTCTCCAGCCACAAGAGTCAGGCTGGCGACCCCTGGGGCTCCTCCGCTGGGAATCTCTTGGTGCATGAGCAACAAAAATTCGTCTGAAAGTGTGGCGTCCTCTCGTTCTCTGCACTTTCACTGGGAGCTACAATCCCGAGCTGCTAGTGATCAGCCATCTTGGATCTCTCTCCAATTTTTGTACTTTTTAGTAGAGATGGGTTTCACTATGTTGGCCTGGCCTGTCTCGAACTCCTGACCTCAGGTGATCCGCCCGCCTTGGCCTCCCAAGGTGCTTTGAGCCACCATGCCAAACCAGAAAAAGTAAATTAGATTTCATCAAAATTAATAAATTTGGCTCTGCAAAAGATACCATTTCTTTTTCCTTTTTGTTTGAGACAGGGCCTCTGTCACCCAGGCTGGAGTGCAGTGGCATGACATTGGCTCACTGCAGCCTCAAACCCCTGGGCTCAAGTTATCCTCTTACCTCAGCCACTGAAGTAGCTCAGACTACAAGCACACGCCACTACACCTGGTTAATTTTCATAGTTTTTGGAGAGGCAAGTTCTCACTTTGTTACTTAGGCTGACCTCTAACTCCTGGGTTCAAGTGATCCTCACACCTTGGCCTCCCAAAGTGCTGGGATTATAGGTGTGAGCCACATGCCTGGCAAGACACTATTAATAGAATGAAAAGAGAGGCTATAGACTTGGAGCAAATCATTTTCAAATTGCATATCCAACAAAGGACTTATATTCAGAATATTAGAAAAAAGAAAAAACTCTTCAAAACTCAACAGTAAGAGAAGAAATATCACCCAATTTGAAAATGCGTAAGACTTAACACTCCACTAGAGAGGATATACAGATGGCGAATAAGCAAATGAAAAGATGTTCAACAGCGTTAGCCATTAAGAAAATGCAAGTGAAAGGCACATTGAGATACCATTACACACCTATTGGGATGGCTAAATTTAAGAATACTGCCAATCCTGAGTGTTGACAAAGATGTGGATCAATTAGAACACTCGTATGTTGCTGGTGGGAATGCAAAATGATATAGTCACTGCAGAAAATATTCTAGCAGATTTCAATAAAATTAAACATGCAATTACCATCTGACCCAGCAGTCCCCCTTCTAGATATTTCCTCTAGAAAAGTAAAAATGTTGGCTCATAAAACCGATATATGAACATTTTACTGTAGCTGTATTCATAATTGGCAAAATCTGGAAATAATCCAAATGCCTTTCAAGGGATGAGTGGATAAACAAACTGTGGTATGTCCATACAATGAACTGTCATTCAGAAATGAGAGAAATGAAGCGTTCATTCTTGCAATAACTTGTGTGAATCTCAGAGGCATTATGCTGAGTAAAAGAAGCCACTTTGAAATACTGTATGATTTCAATATATACAATATTCTCAAAAAGACAAGATGATCCTAAAGGATAACATATCAGTCGTTGCCAGATTTGGGGTCTGGGGTCGTGGGAGAATGACTACAGATGGATAAGCAGGGGGGTGTTTGTTTGGTGGTAAGGTGACTGTTCTGTGGACTGGCTGTGGAAGTAATTACATACAACTATCCATGTGTGAAAACTGCACCCAAAAATGTCATTCTATTGTTAATTTAAAAAATAAGATTGAAAGATACCTTGTGTTTCTATGTAAAACAGGGTTAGAGTCTAGGTATAGGTAATTTTATTTATTTATATTTTTAGATAATTTATAAATCTTTTTTTTCACCTACAGGAATGACCAATGAGAAATGTAAAAGTTGGATGGAATTGAGGGATTTGTTGTGCTTTCCCATCTCATTGCGGCATGTGTAGCCAGCACTGCAGGTAGCACGCATGGGTAGCTGTATTTGAATTGTAAAAGTGCACCTTCTTCAGACAGACAAATCATAGAAAGGTGTCCCCTTTGGATGGAAGATGTCCAACATGGAGCCCTTCACCTATATGGATGCAGCTTTATTCTTGGCAAGCGGCGCACGGGCTGACTTTCAGCCTCACTCTCTCCCTTGTGGAGTGCCTTTATGTGGTATAAAAATTAACAACTACGTGGGGGTATCCCTAAATCTAGCATCCCTGGCTCCTGACTTCGGAATCCCAGCAGAGTCCCCAATTCCTATGTCAAAATAAACAAACAAATCTAACACCCCACAATTTCCCCATATATACTTAAGATCTCCCCTTGAGAACAGCTATCTTGGTCCAGACAGAGGGTTCTGCAAACGACTAGTTAAGTTAGAAAGCTGTTCCTTGAAGTAACTCTTTTTTTTTTCTTTTTTCGGGACGGTGTCTTGCTCTGTCTCCCAGGCTGGAGTGCAATGGTATGATCTCCACTCACTGCAACCTCCGCCTCCCGGGTTCAAGTGATTCTCCTGCCTTAACCTCCTGAGTAGCTGGGACTGCAGGTACCCGCCACCATGCCCAGCTAATTTTTGTATTTTTAGTAGACATGGGATTTCACCTTATTGGTCAGGCTGGTCTTGAACTCCTGACCTTGTGAGCCACCCACCTCGGCCTTCCAAAGTGCTGGTATTACAGGCATTAGCCACCATTCCTAATAGTTCGAATCAACTTATTTTAAGCTTTTTTTGTAGATAACTTGTGCTTTATGTGTAAAACACCAAGCCCAGAACCTGGCATATAGTGTGTTTTTGATAAATGGAATTGGTCAAAGCTATAGCAGAAGGAAGCTGAGCTTTCCCGTAGGCAAATGCCATCGCCTAAATGAACAAACAGGATTTTAGACCAATAGGAGATATAGTTTTGAGTTGGAGAGGAGGAGTGGGAAGGAACCATTCCACCCTCCTACAAATCACATTCCTCACCTCCCATAGCTCTGGTCCTACCAGATCGCCTCGGGAAATCTTTTTCTTCTCGCTTCCAGAAGCTGCTATTGGATGTCATCTTCAAAGGTCAACTAATCTTTGATAATTGCAGATAATTAAGAGTTGGATGTATTAAGTCCAATTGTTGATTTTGATTATGCATTTTAATGTTGAAAAATGAAAGTGTTTCTCTATTTAATAAGTTCACTGCTATAGCAACCCCAGTGAAGTAATCACAACCTTGTAAATCAATAATAATGTGTACGTAAAATACACATTTATATATTTGTTCCATATAATTATTTATAATTCTAAGTTACATTTAGGTATTACTTGTATTTGATAATCTGTGTTTTATGGAAAACTAGATACTTTATTCATGAGATGGAACCCCTCCCTATTTGGCTAAATGGGAGTGAGAGGAAATATTCTACCCTAGGATACCCTAAAGTGCCTTCAAATGCATTCTAGCATTCTAAAAGAGGTTCACCAGACCCAAGTAGCAACAGAAACTGTACTGCACATTTCCCTCCCACATTTTTACGCCACAGAAATGCACATCTGTCTTAAAACTGATAGCATTATAATTATTATTGACAGTGACCACGATAATGGTCACTGCCTGTGAACATATGACCTTGGTTGTTATTCATAGTTGAATAACTGGACAACGGAAATCCCTGGTATTTAATTAATAAGCCTTTAAGATCCCCATATGGGAAGAATTTGAGTCCTGGTGTTGTCAGAAAACATTCCATTGATACCTTCTGATAATACCAGGAAAGTGTCAGCGATGAATGAGGGAAACCCAATTTGTTACATTTTCCTTTTATGGATCATGCTCTTGATGAAGAGCCCAAGAACTCTGCCTAATCCTTGGCCCCAAGGATTTTTCCTTTTTTTCTGCCTTCCTTTTTCCTTCTTTTTAGAGATAGGATCTCAGCTCTGTTGCCCGGGCTGGAGTAGAGTGGCACAATCCTAGCTCACTGTAACCTCCAACTCTTGGATTCAAGTGATCCCCCTGTCTCAGCTTCCTGAGTAGTTCAGACTACAGGTGCACATCACCATATCCAGCTTTTTTTTTTTTTTAGAAACAGGGTCTTGCTATATTACCCAGTCTGGTCTCGAACTCCTGGCCTCAAGTAATCCTCCTGCCTCAGCCTCCCAAAGTGCTGGGATTATCAGCATGAACCTGTAATCATCATATAATTTTAGTAAAGATAAAATGAGAATACTGCCTTCATTTAAAAACCTGAGAATTGTTCCCTCCTCTTTTATCCTTGTGAAGAGAGTGTATAGAATTAGTGTTAATTCTTCTTCAAACATTAGTAGAATTGTCCAGCAAAACCATTAGGGCCTGGAGATTTTCCTTTTGGAAATTTTAAAATTGTAAATTAAACTTCCCTTATGCATAGGACCACTCGAGTGATGTTTTTCACATTGGATAAATTGTAGTCTTATTGTTTTTTAAGAAACTGGTCCATGTCTTTTAATTTGTCGAATGTATATCTGTAGAGTTTTTAATAGTGTTTCCTGATCATCTTTTAATGTCTGCAGGCTCTGTCGTGATATCTTCTGTTTCATTCTTGATATTGATAATTTGTGTCTTGTCTCTTTTTTCTTTGTCAGTCTTGCTAAAGGTTTGTCAATTTTATTCATCTTTTCAAAGAACCAGCTTTTTGTTTCATTAATTGTTCTCTATTGTTTTTCTATTTTCAATGTTGTTGATTTCGGCTCTTTATTTCTTTCCTTCTACTTGCTTTGAGTTTATTTTGCTCCTTAAAACAATTTTTTTTTTTTTCTTAGACAGGGTCTGGCTCTGTCACTCAGGCTGGAGTGCAGTGGCATGATTTCAGCTTATTGTAATCATAATTACCACCTGGGATCAAGTGATCATCCCACCTGAGCCTCCCGAGTAGCTGGAACCACAGTTGTGTGCCACCATACCTGGCAAATTTTTGCATTTTTTGTAGAGATGGGGTTTTGTTATGTTACTCAGCTGGTCTTGAACTCCTGAGTTCAAGCCACCCCTGGCCTCCCAAAGCGCTCAGATTACAGGTATGCAACACCCAGACTATATTTTGCGCTTTTTAATTTCTAGGTCTTAAGGTAGAATTTTAAATTACTGACTTTAGGTTTTTATCTTTATGAAAATATATGCCTTTAGTACTATATATTTCCTTCTTAGAATTGTTTTGTCCTACAAGTTTTGATATGTTATATTTTCATTTTCATTCAGTTTAATGTATATTGTTTTCAATTTCCCTTGAGACCTCATCTTTGGCCCCTGAACTATTTAGAAGTGTGTTGTTTAGTTTCCAAGTGTTTGGAGATTTTCCTGTTACCTTTCTGTGACTGATTTCTAGTTCAGGTCCATTGTAATCAGAGAACACACTATGTATGATTTTAATCCTCTCCTCTTTCCTTCCCTTCCTCCCTCCCTCCCTCCCTCCCTTCCTTTATTCCTTCCCTCCTTCCCTCCTTCCCTACTTTCTCAAACTCTCACTCTGTTGCCCAGGCTGGCGTGCAGTGGTGCAATCACTGCTCACAGCAGCTTCGACTGCCTGGGCTTGCTTCTCCCACCTGAGCTCCCTGTGTAGCTGGGACTACAGACATGCGCCACCACTCTTGGCTACTTTTTGTACTTTTTTTTAGAGGCGGGGTCTCCCTGTGTTGTCCAAGCTGGTCTTGCACTCCTAGCCTCAAGCGATCCATCTGCCTTGACCTCCCAGAGTGCTAGGATTACAGGCATGAGCCACCACGCCTGGACTTAATTCTTTTATCTTTCTTAAGGTTTGTTTTGTGATCTTCTTTTTCCAGTATTTTAACATGGAAGATTATGTTGCTAATTTGTGATCTTTTTCTTTTTTAAAAAAATTCAATGGCTTTTAGTATATTCACAAATTTATACATCTGTTATCGTGATCAATTTTAGAGCCATTTTCATTGCCCAAAAAGATACCTTGCACCTCTTGTCGCCCTCAATCTTTCCACCCTATTCACTATCCTAGGCAATTGCAGATCTACTTTCTGTCTATATCTGCCTACTGTGGACATTTCATATAAATAGAATTATATGATATGTGGTCTGTTGTGACTGGCTACTTTCACTTAGCATAATGTTTTCAAGGCTCATACATGTTGTAGAAGGTTTTAATACTTCATTCCCTTTTATGGCTGAATAACATTCAATTTTATGGTTAAAATACATTTTCTTTGTCCGTTTACCAGTTAATGGAGATTTGAGTTGCTTCCATTTTTTGATATTATGACTAATGCCGCTATAAACATTTGTACACAAGTTTGTGTGTGAATATGTTTTCAACTCTCTTGGATATATAAGTAGGAGAGGGTGTGCTTGATCATATGGCAACTCTATATTCAATCATTTGAGGAGTTGCCAAACTGTTTTCCAAGGCAGGTGCACCATTTTAAATATCCATCAGCAGTGTATGGGGGTTCTAATTTCTCCACATCCTCACCAATACTTATTATGTCTCTTGTAAATTATGGCTAAAGTATGGGTATGAATGGTTTTACTTTTTTTTTTTCCTTGAGACAGTGTCTTGCTCCATCACCCAGGCTGGAGTGCAGTGGCCAGATCACAGCTCATCTCAGCCTTGACCTTCTGGGCTCGTCATCCTCCTACCTCAGCCTGGAGCCACATGCATACACCACCACAGTCGGTTAATATTTTTTTTAAAAAGTTTGTAGAAACTGTGGTCTTGCTATGTTGCCTGGGCTGGTCATGAACTCCTGGGATCAAGTGATCCTCCTGCCTTGACCTCTCAAAGTGCTGGTATTACAAGCATACCACCATGCCTAGCTATGAATAGTTTTTCATGTCTTTCATTTGTATTTTCCTAATGGCTAATAATGTTGAACATGTGCTTAATGCTTATTGGCTATTTGTATATCTTCTTTGAGGATGTCTAAGTAGGTTCTTTGTCCACTTTTAATTGGGTCATTTCTCTTTTTATTATTGAATTATAGGTGTTCTTTATGTATACTAAATACAAGTCTCATCAGTCATATGATTTGCAAAAATTTTATCCTATTTGATGGGATGGGTTTTTTTGTTGTAAATAGTGTCCTTTGAAGCACAAGTGTTTTTCATTTTTGGGAAATCAATTTATATAACTTTTCTTTGGTTGCTTGAGCTTTTGGTGTTGTATCTGAGAAACCATTGTTTAACCCAAGGTTGTGAAGATTTATGCCTATATTTTCTTCTAAGAGTTTTATGGTTTCAGCTGTTATATTTAGGTCTTTGATCTATTTTAAGTTAATTTTCACACATGGTATAAGGTAAGATTCCAATATTATTCTTTTGCATGAGGATTTTAAGGTGTCCCAGCACAATTTCTTAAAATAACTATTTTTCCCCATTAATTTTATCTGCACCCTTGTCAAAAATCAATTTGGCCACAAATTCATGGGCTTATTTCTAGACTTTTAATTCTACTCCACTGATTTATATGTCTAACCTTATGCCAATACCATAGACTTGATTACTGAAGCTTTATAGTTATTTTTGAAATCAGATAATGTGAATCTCCAACTTTGCTGTTTTCAAGATTAGTTTGGCTATTCTGGGGCCCTTGGATTTCCATATGAATTTTAGGGTCAGTTTGTCAATTTCTGCAAAAAAAGGTAGGCGGAAATTTGATAGGCATTGTGTTAAATCTGTAAGGCTACCTGTTTTTGCACGGTCCATAAACTCAGAATGGTTTACATTTTGAAATTGTTGAAAAAATGTCAAAAGAAGAATAATACTTCATGTCAAACGAAAATTACACAAAGTTCAAATTTCCATGCTTATAGAGTGTCATTGGAATACAGCCATGCTTCTCAATTTTTGTATTATCTATGGCTGCATTAGCACCACAGTGGAAGAGTAGAGCAATTGCAACAGACTCTTTGGCCTGCAAAGTCTAAAATGTTGCTAACTGGTCCTTCACAGAAAGTTTGCTGACCCTTGCTCTAGACAATGGCAAAGACTGAATAATTATTACCTGAAAGTCCAAGCAAAATCAAGCCCTAGGATTATAATCTTGGATTGGATTTTTTCCCTCTTATTCAAGGGGTTCTTGTGCTATGTTTAGACCTGATGGAACTTGGCTTTTAAATTTTTTCCTAGTGTGGTATGTAAATGCAGAAAGAGAGTAGTGGGAAATGAATGTGGTAAGAAGAAAAAAGATGAAGAGAGGAAAGATGAACTCTGTCGGTATCAATAGAACAGTATAAAGTTCAAATATTAGAGGTGAAGGGAGCTTAACAACCTTTTCATTTTTACAGGTGAGGAAAATGTGGTTCAGGAAGTCTTCTCAGAAATTACATAGCATCTGACTCTGGTCTTGCAGTTTTTTGACAACCTTGCCTATCTTTAGACAGTTATATAAGATATACATTCATACTCCAATAGATAATGAGACAGGAGAATAGGGTCCTGAAGCAGGGAACCTCAGGCTGATTCAGGCTGACTTCCTAGACCTAAATCAAAAGGAAAACACCAACGTGCCAAACTTAAGTAACAAAAGGACCTGAGACTACCCCCTTTGCAAAACCTCTCACCCTTTTGTTCTGTGCGGCAGATGAAAAATTGAAAATATCTCTGATTGCTTCTTGCAACCAATCAGACATTTGCATAGAAGTGTAACTTGGTAATTTCACTTCAGCCTCTGATTGGTTGCTTTTCATAACCAATTAAATGCTTGCATAGGGTATAATCTTTGTAACTTCACTTCAGCCTCTGACTGGTTGCTTTCCACAACCAATGGGCCAGTGGGCCAGCCTCTGATTGGCCCACTGATGATGGGCCACTAGTTTAGTTAGGTGTACACCAAGTAACCAATGGGAAACCTCTAGAGGGTATTTAAACCCCAGAAAATTCTGTAAAGGGGCTCGTGAGAACCGATACTCAGGCTCCTCCCACCTGTGGAGTGTACTTTTGTTTTCAATAAATCTCTGCTTTTGTTGCTTCATTCTTTCCTTTCTTTGTTTGTGCATTTTGTCCAATTCTTTGTTCAAAATGCCAAGAACGTGGACACTCTCCACCAGTAACAGATAATATTTTATTATTTCCTAGAGTGAGTTGCCATTAGCAGTTTGTCATCTCTGTTCAAGAATGTTCACATGCACTAATCAGGACAAGCAAGTTGAAACCTATGAAGAGAATCGGAGCTTTGCAAAGAGCAGACTGTCTATGGAAATCATTGCTTTCTGGCACTGAGAGTAGAATTCTCTTTTGCATGTGCTAAAAACTGTGATTATGCAGTGTCGAGAATGCACCTGACAGTTGGATATCACCTTATTTTAAAGCCTGCAGGCCCCTGTGTCTTCAGTTCACTCTTGTACTATCAAAGACATGTGAAAAGGCCAAGAGTGATCAAAGAACAGAGATCAAAGCTGAGGCATTAAAAGTTATATTATTATTTCCATTGGTTAAAGTCGATTCCTTCTTTGTATGAATGAAAGGGACATCTGTGATTGGATTTCCACTGACTGTCACCCAACTAATCCATGTCACACGGACAACATCAGCTGCAGCAGCTCAGGGTTGTCGGTGTAAATCTGAGTTGAGACTCAGCATGCTGAGAGGATGGGAGAAATTCAGCAGCTGCCAAAGGAGGGGCTGAGAAGGAGAAACGTTTCCATCAGGCTAATGAAAACTGTCAGCAACAGCAGGGGATCCAGAGCCTGTCCTCCCAGAATGCAAGAGGAGCGGAGAAGCCGCCAAGAAGAAAGGAGGGAGGAGGGGAGGAGGAAGAAACAAAGACTTTCTAATTATACCAATTATAGCAGGAGTAGGAGGAGTTTGGCAGGAGAGGTGGTCATGAAACAAAAGAAAACAAAGTATGGCTCAACAATTGGCAAACTGCTGACTTTGTTCTCTGAACATTTTTCCTATAAGCAGCTTCTGCTGCAGGGGTGGTAGACGTCGATGTGCCTAAGCTTTAGGGTACCTCTTTGCCCTGGGAGGGGCTCTGGCAATGGATTCAGATGGTCTGAAGTTTTTACAAAATCTGCAGAAGGAAAATATCATAACTGTCGTCAGTTAAGCTTACTGTGTCTTTCCATCTCGACTTCCCTCATGTAGAGTTTTGGGGTTAGTTAAGGCGAAATTGAGTTAGGAAGACACCATATTAGCTGCACTTTACAAAGATGTTTTGGGACATTTCAATAAAAGCAGATGAGAAAATGTAGTCCTATTTTTTTTTCTTTTGATACAGAGTCTTGCTCCGTTGCCCAGGCTGGAGTGGAGTGGCACAATCTCAGCTCACTGCAACCTCTGCCTCCCAAGTTCAAGTGATTCTCCTGCCTCAGCCTCCCAAGTAGCTGGGATTACAGGTGCCCGACACTATGGCCAGCTAAATTTTGTATTTCTAGTAGAGACAAGGTTTCACCATGTTGGTCAGGCTGGTCTTGAACTCTTTGCAAGGTTCTTTGAACTGGCTACACCATGGTGACCCCTGTGACCCACATGTACACCTCCAGATGGACTCCCGGAGCCAGAAAGTCTAAGTCAGCCTTGTGACACTGGACCTTGGACCTTGTGATATGCCCCTGTCCCCACAACAAAGGAAAAAGAATAGCTAGCTCCTGCAGTGCCTGATTAACCAACCTTGTGACATTCCACCATTGTTCTGGCTTGACTGATAAGCCAAACTTGTGACACTGGACCTTCAACCCTGTGACACCCCCTGGCAACACCCCTGGCTTGTAACACACACCCTGAACCGTAACTTCTGTAACTTTCCACTGCCTACCCCAAACCTGTAAAACCAACTCCTATCCCACCACCTTCTGCTGACTCTCATTTTGGAATCAGCCCACCTACAACCAGGTGAATAAACAGCCATGTTGCTCACACAAAGCCTGTTTAGGGGGCTCTTCATTCAGAGCATGCTTAAATCTCCTGACCTCAAGTGATCCACCTACCTTGGCCTCCCAAAGTGCTGGGATTACAGGCATGAGCCACTGTGCCCAGCTGATGAAGTCCTATTTAGACATACACAAAGATAGCTTATTTTACAATCCTTATATATATTTATTTATTAAAGAAGGGAGGGAACATTTAGGTAAAAATGAGTGGGATATGAAACAAAACAATTAAGATGAGTAATTAAGTCAATGGGAGTTATTCTGACACTGAGAAGGAAAGTATAACACAGAACTTTCAGATCATACCAAAACCAATCATTCATTACAAGGAAGGGACATTCTGTTGGAGAAATGGATGGTACTATATTTAGACTATTTGAAATCTGAGTAATAAAGATTTATGAATTATATGAACTCATATAGAATTAAGCCTGGTGTGGTGGCTCATGCCTGTAATCCCAGCACTTTGGGAGGCCAAGGTGGGAGGATTGCTTGAGCTTAGGAGGTTGAGATCAGCCTGGGCAACACAGCAAGACCCTGTCTCTACAAAAAATAAAAAAATTAGCTGGGTGTGGTGGCGTGTGCCTGTAGTCCCAGCTACTCAGGAGACTCACTTGAGTACGGGAGGCTGAGGCTGCAGTGAGCCTTGACTGTGCTACTGCACTGCAGCCTGGGCAACACAGTGAGACCCTGTTTTAAAAAGAAAGAAAGAAAGAAAAATAATTTAAAATCCATGTGCGTTAAACATGAAATACTGACATTGGTAAGGAGAACATGAAACTCTTTCAGAAAATTTTTTGTTAAGACACAGGGTCTTACTCTGTTGCTGATATGGTTTGGCTGTGTTCCCACCCAAAGCTCATCTTTAACTATAGTTACCATAATCCCCATGTGTCATGGGAGGGACCTGGTGGGAAGTAATTGAACCATGGGGTTGGTTTCTCCCAGTCTATTCTTGTGATAGTGAGTGAGTTCTCATGAGATCTGATGGTTTTATAAGTGGCTTCCTCCTTTGCTTGGCTCTCATTCTTCTCCTTGCTGCTGCCGCGTGAAGAAGGACACGTTTGCTTTTCCTTCTGCCATGTTTGTAAATTTCCTAAGGCCTCCCCAGCCATGCTGAACTGTGAGTCAACTAAATCTCTTTCCTTTATAAATCACCCAGTCTTGGGTATGTCTTTATCAGCAGCACACGAACGAAGTAGTACAGTTGCCCAGGCTGGAAGGCAGTGTACAGATCGTTACTCACCACAGTGTCAAACTCCTGGGCTCAGGTGATCTTCCCACATTACCCTCCAAAGTAGCTGGGACCACTGGCATGCACCACCATGCCTAGCTATCTTTTTGTTGCTCAGGCTGGTTTCAAACTCCTGGCCTGTAGCAAACTCCTGCCTTGGCATCTCAAAGTGCTGGGATTACAGGTGTGAGCCACTGTGCCTGGCCTCCATAAAACTCTTAATATTCCAATACAATGAGGGTGTTGATGACAAACCAGGTAATGAATATTATCAGTTTGAGGACACAGACACAGAAAACCTGAAAGTATCCTAAAATATTAGAACTCATACATAAAATAAATTTGTTAGCGCTTTCCTTAAATTTGACAAATCCAAGAAAGATACCAGACGTAACCAACAACTAGTTGCTTCGATAGAAGTTGAAATAAGTATTTCTAAACTATCAATAATTTTAAATGTCAATTACCAATGCTCAGGTAAAGATAATTTTCTTTCTATTCTTGCCAAACAAAATATTACAAAATCATTGTCTTTTGAAGAGGTTATCAGAGTGTCTACAGACAAGAATTATAAGAAAAAAAGCATTTTAGAGATGCACAGGAAAATCAATTGATAAAAATATTATTTTTTAGGATTATGTGATGTTTGTGGTATTTAGTAGCTTAAAAAATTATAATTTGCATGATTTTTCTTATACTAAATATCTACTTTTGTACTCTAGTTGATATTTAAAACTTTGTATTTTTTCAAGAGGACCCCTGGAAATTGCATATGACTCAGGCCACTCGGCACAGGATCTGCCCCTTCTCATACATTTCTAGATGTCTTGCCTTCAGAACAGCCCCTTTTCATACTGACTGGCTTTCATGAGCTCAACTTTTCTGCCGATCTCTTCTTGGAGATGTACATATATTTATATATATAGTTTTTTTTTT
>NW_016107627.1:393349-406055 GCF_001604975.1 Cebus imitator | reverse complement strand
TTCACTCTTTTGCCCAGGCTGGAGTGCAACAGCAGGATCTTGGCTCATTGCAACCTCTGCCCCTGGGTTCAAGCGATTCTCCTGCCTCAGCCTCCCGAGTAGCTGGGATTATAGGTACCCACCACCATGCCTGGCTAATTTTTGCATTTTTAGTAGAAACGGGGTTTCATCATGCTGGCCAGGCTGGTCTCGAACTCCTGACCTCAGGTGATCCACCTGCCTCAGCCTCCCAAAGCTCTAGGATTACATGCATGAACCACTGTGCCGGGCCAGAATAATCAACCCTTGTTAATTGGCTTGCACATTGTCTCCTGCACTAGAATGTAAGCTCCACAGGGCAGAGATGTTGACTTTTTAAAACCACACTCTATCTTAAGTACTTAGAATTATAGCTATCACATAGTAGGTGCACAATATATATTTGGCAAATGAATATGTCAATTAACAAAAGATAAAGATAAATTTAGTTACAGAGATAAACATTCCCTAATGCTATTTCTAATTCTTATTTATAAAAACATTCCATATATGAAAGTCAATAGAAAAAATAATAAATGTATATATTTTGATCAAGGTTAGAAAATTACACATCATCCTAATGATCTAAGCCATATTTTAATGACTGAGAAAAGAATATAGAGTTGAAGTGGAATTTAAAAAAAAAGAAGAAATTTTGAGCCATGAAATTCTACATGGCACCCCTTTCTCTAACCTCAGATCACTTACTTAAAAATCTTTACAAGTTAATCGTATAGTTTGATTAACAATTCCTTATATTTTATTTGCATATTTCAGGTTGCCTGTATTTTTAGTTAAGGATACATTTTCATTTATTCAGAGTTGAGTGCTGATGCAGTTGGGTATTTCTCTCTGCATTTTGGATGGTGGAAATATTGCTATTGGGGTGCCAAGCCACGTGAGGAGAAGGTGCTGGTTAATAACTTCCATCTGCCTGCAGGTTGGCAGAGAGAGGAAAACAGGTTAGGACAGGAAGTTTGGTTTTGACAGTCATAGTTCAGTAACTGTTTTAATTCTCTCACACCCTCAGAATGCAGCATAATGACGGGAAACACATGCACTTTGAATTTTATAAACAGAGGAACTACGTACGGTAAGGGCTGGAGTTGTCATTGGGTTTACTGTTAGGTAAAATATACTTTGTTGAATGAAAATATTGTAATAAGTGTGGTTTAAAACATTAAAAAATATAGGCCATCAGATAAAAATATTTGGTCACATTTTCTTTCATAGTAACACTGGCTGTGCTTACCATAGTAACTGAGGTTACACGATGCAGCCATCTCTATATAAATACTTGGTTTGCAAACTGCCCACTGCCTTGGCAGTTTGACAGGTATGACTCTAGCAATCAGCCTTGACGTTCCAAGATTCTTTCTCCCATCTCTGATGTAAAATGTTGTATTTTTCAAATTAATATATGGTCTTTCCTTTTTTTTCTCTCTCATCTTCTGTAGTGTCTTTCCATGTTTTATCCTTTGCGTTATTGGACAGAACTGCCCCAAACCCATAACTCTGTCTTCAAAGAGCTTGGTGTGCCCCTGTGTTTCATTGAATGTCAGGTATCCAAGAAATTGTGAATGAAAGGAAGCAGCCCATAGCCCTTATATTTACTGGTGTTTGCAGTCTACGGAGAGCTCCCAAACTGGAATTATGAACACAGCAAAGGCACACACTCAGGTATCCCAGCCACTGTGAGGTTTCCTCATCAGCCAGACCAGCCCCAAAAGTTCAGAAATGAGACAAGTCCATTCTATGGAATTCTTGACTGTCCACTCCTCCCAGTAACATGGAGTATAGTAAATGTGGAAGAGTCAATAATGAATTACAACTCTCCTCTTCTTTTGAGTTCATTTGCCTGCCAGGGCTGAACTATCTTATTTCTAGAGAGGAAAGGAAGTCCTAACAGCTTAAGAACAAGGTCTCTAATTCTGTATGGAAGCATCAGGATTACCCTCCCCCCACCTCCCAGGATTTAGACTGGGCTAGAAGAGCCCTAGACCTAGTCTGGATTAATTTCTGGTTATTTATTATGAAGGTGGAGGGTGGATTCTGCAATTCTCATCACAATGCCAAGGTAATAAATGATTAAACTTTGGAAAATATGCATTTAAATACACTATTCTTTAAAAAATATTAGAAAGTATTTTAGGGATTTAAATGGAAGTCAAACAATATTCATCTCTTGAAAGGGTCACTACAGCTCTTTTTTTTTTTATGTACTTTGTATTCCTTGCCTTAGAAAAATAATAATGGCAAACTACTGCTGTTGCCTTTTAAAGAATGGTGAATGAATCTGGCTAACAAAAAAATGCTTTAGAGTTTTCTATATATAAGATCATGTCATCTGCAAATAGAGAGACGTTTACTTTTTCCTTTCTGATAGAATGCTTTTTTTGCCCCTTGCCTAATTGCTCTGACTTTGACTTCCAGTCAAATAGAGTGGGCATCCTTGCCTTGTCTCTGATTTTAGAGGAAAAGCTTTCAGCTTTCCATTAGATATGATGAATATCATTGAATATGATGTTATCTCTGGGTTTATTATCTATGACCTTTATTGAAGCCATACTCTTTTTTTTCAGACAGGATCTTGCTCTGTTGCCCAGGCTGGAGTGCTCAATCTTGGCTCACTGTAGTCTTAAAACATCCTCAAGTAAACCTCCCACCTCAGGCTCCCAAGTAGCTGGGACTACAAGTGCACACCACCTTGCCCCGCTAATTTCTTTTAATTTTTTTGTTGAGATGGGGTCTCACTATGTTTACCAGGCTGGAATACAGTGGTGCCCAGGTCACTGCAGCCTTGAATTCCTGGGCTCAATTAATCTTCCTGCATCAGCCTCCTGAGTAGCTGAGACTATAGACACGTGCCACCACACCTGGCTCTGATTTGTGTTTTTAAAAAATATTTAAATTGCATTAAATTGAATATAAAGGTCACATACTTTGACCTTCCCAGAAATAATCACTTTATCTTAACTAAGAAAATGAAAACTATTATGACTTAGGACGTGTGTGCTTGGACAGGTTTAGGCAAACAGCAAAGATCTAGAGGTCTTACCATCAGCCTTCAGCATTTCACAATGCTTAAAGCTAACTCCATTCTTCATGTGGCAGTTTGTGTATATATTTATAAATAACATGTTTAATATATATATGTAGAGACAAGGTCTCACTATGTTGCTCAGGCTGGTTCTTGAACTCCTGGGCTCAAATCAGTCTCCTGCCTCAGCTTCCCGAGGAGCAGGGACTATAGATGCATGCCACTGTACCCAGCTAATTTGTTTTTTAATTTTTGTAGAGAAGGGGTCTCACTATGTCGCCCAGGCTGGTCTCAATCTCATGGTCTCAAGTGATCCTCCTCCCTCCACCTCCCCAGCTGGCACTGGGATTATAAGCATGCACAGCAACAATAGTTGCTGTGTTACAATGTTTTGCTAAATTATTTGGAGTTTAAGGACTAATGGAACTAAGTTTTGGCCAAATTTAGTTTCATTAGTCCTTAAACTCCAAATAATTTAGCAAAACATTGTAACACAGCAACTATTTACCATAAGAAAGATAGTTCACACCTGAAATGATGCTCTATGTTGTAAGTTATAAATAGCTATAAGTATTAACAATTCTAAAAAATGTAGCAGACAACTAGATATGGTTATAATGCCTACGCTTTAAGTGTTCTTTTATGGCTTAAAAATTTTCTTTTGTTTATATCTCCTTTCAGAGCATATAAAAACATTTCATAATCCTTTATTCAAACTACATTTTGAGTGTTATCAGCTCCTTTATTAACCTTTGGCTCTTGTCAAGTTATTTTAAAAGTATAGTCTAAATGTGAAGTCCCACAAAAACCATATTTATAAGTTAGGGGAAATACAATTTTTTTTTCTGAAATTCCTGGGTGGTTCATCACTTTATATATTTTGAGGCAGATACTATTAGATACATACAAGCTTAGAATTGCTGTATCCTCTTGGGGAATTGAAGCTTTGAATTTTTTGTGTGTGTTATTCTTTAGTAAATCTCTTTACTTTTGTAAGGCTTTTTGCCCTAAATCTCTTTACTCTGACAATAATATAGTTATGCTAAGCTTTATTTTAGTAAGTATTTGCTTAGTAAAAATTCTGCCATCCTTCTATATTCCACCTTTTTATCTTAATGATTTAGATGTACCTCTTAGAAACAACATATATATGGCATTTGTTTCTTTATTCATATTGGCAATCTTTGTCTTCTAATCAAGGTATTAAGTTGATTTATATTTACTGTGGCAACTAATGTATTTTCCTTTATTGCATTTATTGATTATTTTTGATTATTGATTATTGATTATTGATATTTATTGATATCCATCTCTTTTCTTATTTTCTATTTCTTTATTTCATTTATTGCATTTATTGATTTTTGATTATTGATATTGATTATTTTTGATTATTGATTATTGATATTTATTGATATCCATCTCTTTTCTTATTTTCTTTTCTACTGAATTTTTTTTTTCCATTCACATTCTACTTTTTCACATTACTAGTTTGGAAGATAAACATTCTGTGTGTATATTATGAACACCCTAGACATTTTAGTATTTACATTTAACAAATTGTAGAATTACTGTCTTCCTCATTAAACCACGTGAGAACGTTCAAACAACACCCAGCTTTATGTACTGTTATCTAGTATTTTTGCTTGATTTAAGTTCCACAAATTGGGCATTACTATTTTTGTTCAATACAGTCAACATTTGTTTAGATATGCTTACATATTTTTTAGTTTGTCAGTCATTCTTTTTGTATCTCAGATCTTTCATCTGGGGGTCACTTTATTCTTGCTTAAGATAACATTCCCGCACCACCACCCCCCGCCGCCTTTTTGATTGAGATATAATTCACACCCAGGTATGGTGGCTCACATCTGCAATCCCAGCACTTTGGGAGGATGAGGAATGTGCATTGCTTTGAGTCCAGGAGTTCGAGACCAGCCTGGGCAAAATGGTGAAACCCCAACTCTACTAAAAATAGAAAAACTAGTTGGGCACAGTGGCACACACCATAGTCTCAGCTACTTGGGAGGCTGAGGTGGGAGGATGGCTTCAGCCAGGGAGACAGAGGCTGCAATGAACTGAGATCATGTCACTGTACCCCAGCCTGGATGACAGAGCTAGACCCCATCTCAAAACAAAAAAATTGTATAATCAGTGGTTTTTAGTCTATTCACAAAGTTGTGCAAATATCACCACTATGTAATTCCAGAACATTTTCCTCACCCCAGTAAGAAACCCCATGCCCATTAGCAGGTATTTCCTACGTTTCCCTACCTCCAGCCTCTCACAACCACAAACTTACTTTCTGTCTTTATGGATTTGTTTATTCTGGATATTTATGTAAATACAATCATACAATAAGTGGCCTTTTGTGTTTGGCTGCTTTCACTTAACACAGTGTTTCTAAGGTTCATACATGTTATGGCATAAATCACCATTGTATGAGTCTATCACATTTTTTTTTTTTTTTGAGATGGAGTTTCCCTCTGTTGTGCCCAGGCTGAAGTGCAGTGGTGCAATTTCAGCTCACTGCAATCTCTGCCTCCCAGGTTCAAGCAATTCTCATGCCTCAGCCTCCCATGGTGGCAAGTGCCTGTAATTAGCTGGGATTACAAGCACTTGCTACCATTTCTGGCTAATTTTTGTATTTTCAGTAGAGACGAGGTTTCACCATGTTGTCCAGGCTGGTCTCGAACTCCTGGTCTCAGGTGATCCACCCATCTCAGCCTCCCAAAGTGCTGGGATTACAGGCGTGAGCAGCTGTGCCGGGCCTGTTCCATTGTTTTCTAGCTTTCACTCACATTGAGCTGTCATTTATCTTTGTGAGCAGTCTGTCTTTACATTCATAATCTTCTCTTTGGTTCTGCAGATTCATTATGATGCATCTAGGTATGGATTTCCTCTTATTTCTCTCTCTTACTATTTTATGTTAGATGTTTTTCACTTTTCCTCCATTTCTTTCAACTCTTTCCTCATATCTTCCATCTGATTCTCTGTGCTGCATTCCGGATCGTCGCAGACTGGGCTCTCCATAAACAGATGCTGAGATGAAGTTTGGGGTGCAAGTTTGGGGTGATGTTTATTAGGAATAAACACCTGTGAAGGGAAAGAGGAGGATCCAGGTGTGTGCAGAGAAAGAAGTTGAACAGTGGTGCAGGCTTGACAAACCATTTGCCAACCCACCAGAGAGCTTTGGAATCAATATCATCTATCAGAGTTTTCCCACATCAGCCTGAAACCTCCACAACTTTCAGCTCCTACTTTATTCCTTCACCCAGTGTGAGTTTCCCTGGCAAGCATGTGAATCCTGGTGAGGTGCTTTCTGCAGCAGAAGCAGAGGCAGACCCTGATGGAGCTGGTAGCCGAGGCTGTCCTCTTTACTTCCTGGGCAATGAGCTTTTCCTTGCAGGGGAACCTGGGTGGGGAGCCTGCATCTACCCATGCATTATTCCTTCTGATCTTGATCTATTGTTTTACTAGTTCCTTCTTTAGCTGTCCCACTCTGATTTCAACCTGTCTGTTGAATTTTCTCAATGAAATATTTTGTCAAGAACTATTTACATATAAATGTATCTTAATAGTGATGATTTTAAAAACGGAGTAAGGAGCACAGACTCACCTGTGTAGGGCAATATTGGCGCTCTTAGATGGAAGGTCCCAGGAATGAAGAAGCTAAACAGAGTCTCTGGGTCACGATGGGCTTCAGCTTCTCTGAGAGCGTACAAGAGCCCTCTGGGGAGCCATTGCACAGGGCCATGCACTCTGGGAAGCACGGGACCTAGCACAGTCAGGACACCTGCCCAGGCCATGTTCTGGCATGTTTGGCTAAGATGCTGCAGGATCGTCTTGAACTTTCCCCGCCCCAGTTCTGAAATCAACTCTTTCTTTAAAAAGCCTTGGCTCCTTTCATTGGAGATTGCTACTTGAAAAGCAAGTTCTAGGTGCTAGGTGTGCTCATGACTATGAAACTGACTGCTTGTAGGACTTTAAGTGGATGGAACTAGAAAATACATGTATGTACACACCCACACACACACAAACACACACTCTAGTGTGCTGATGAATGTTCAACAATTGGCTCTATGGGGAAAAAAATCCCCCATTTGTAGCATTTACCAATTTCCTTGATGATGATAAGTCCCACCTTAGTCAATCTGAAAGTACCAGTTTAATATCAGCCTGCTGCAAAATTCTCAAAAATTGAGCTGGGACAGGCCAGTGGCACACCACTGATGTAATATGTATGAACCTATCTTTCTCTCTCTCTACCTGTCATCTATCTAATCTATTAAAACTCATGAGTTTATACTAATATCCCCAAAGTCAATCCAACATCACAGGGTTTATTCTTTCCTTCTTCCTTCCATATTTTTAAATCCTTTCTCTGACAGTGAGAAACCTACTTCCCAGTATCAAGAATATATTACTTTATCAATCTTGAAATATACAGAAATTCATTTCAGAACGTCTAGTCCATACATCTGCAAAACAAACAAAAACAGACAGCTTACCTGAGTTCAATATTTTTTTAGAGCTCTTTTTAATGCCATTAGGTTAAAGACCTACTGGCATATAGTTCATATGCTTTGTTCAAAGTTACTGGGGTTGGTTCTTTAAAAAATGTTTTGACTTCAGTGTGGTTACATTCTTCATTATACAGGTCTGTCCATGTGTTTCTGTTTATATTTCATTTTAGAGTTTTCTTTATTCTTGTTAATTTTATGTTTCTGCCTTATTTTTTGAATATGTAATACATTAACATCAAAAAGTTAGAACTGTACAGAAAAATGTATTCAGAGAAGTATCACTCACTCTGTGTTCCCCATTCCTTCTCTTCTATCTGCTTCGTTCCCAACTAACATCTGAAGGCAACAGACTTAGCTGTCTAGCTAGCCTTCCTGTGTGTGTGTTGGGGGAGTGTGGTCGAAATAAGCAGATACTAGCATATTTTCCGTTATTTTTTAAACAAAGACAGCATAGTTCAGTTGCTTTTTGCTTTTCAAAACAACATATCCTGAAAATAATTTCACGTACATTGATATCTTTCTCATTCATTTTCACAGTTGAATAATATCTCTTTGTGTGTATGCACCACATTTTCTCAATCTCCAATATTTGGATATTTTCCCAATATTTTGCCATTACAAATAGTGCTTCAATGAATAGCCGGGTGCATAATATTTTCTTATTGTTTAAGGTGTATTTTCACAGAAGATTTCTAGCAGTGGGACTGCTGGCACAAACGGCAAATGCATATATCATGTTCTTAGATATTGCCATATTCCACGGCATAGCAGATGTATCACCTTGCATCTCTACCAGTGACATGTGACAGCGCCTGTTTCCCAATAGCCTTTCCATATGAAATGTGACAACTTAGAATTTTCCCAATTCAGTGAGAAGTTGTGTACCAGTGGAGTTTTCATTTGCATTTCTTACACCATAAATGAGGTCAAACATCTCTCCATATGTTTACCAGCCTTTTTTTTTTTTTTTTTTTTTTTTTTTTTTTTCTTTTTTTTTTTTTTTTTTGCTCTTGTTACCCAGGCTGGCGCAATCTCGGCTCATCGCAACCTCTGCCAGGCAATTCTCCTGCCTCAGCCTCCTGAGTAGCTGGGATTACAGGCACGCGCCACCATGCACAGCTGATTTTTTGTATTTTTAGTAGAGACGGGGTTTCACCATGTTGACCAGGATGGTCTCGATCTCTTGACCTCGTGATCCACCTGCCTCAGCCTCCCAAAAGTGCTGGGATTACAGGCGTGAGCCACCGCGCCTGGTCCTACCAGCCATTTTTATATATTTTCTGTGAATTGTTTGATCATGAATTTTGCCCATTTTCCTATTGAGTATTTGGCGTCTTCCCGCTTAAATTTTGAAGGTCAGCTGGAGAAGCTTCAAGAGCCTGCAGTGAAGAGGCCTGCAGTTAAGCCTGCACTGTCCGCTACTCCAGGTGTGGTCTGCAGGTGAGCAGCATCTGATCTAGGAGCTTGACATCATCTGGAATTGGTTAGCTCTGTAGGATCTTGGACACCACACCTGACTTTCTCAATCAGAACCTGCATTCTAACAAGATCCACAGGTGACTTATATACATAATAAAGCGTGACACGCCCTGGTCTTGGCTATCTCTTAAAGACTTCATATTTCATTTCCTCTAAGAATGCCTCGTGAGTAAAACAGAAGTGAAAGAAGGGATTACATTCCTCCAGTAACATGAACCCTAAGTGGTATCTGGAAACGTATGTGTTAGATTAATTGTAATACCTTTCCCAGATGCTCTGCCTGGAAGAGATGTGTTTTCTACTTATGTTACCTAGTGGAATAAACAAGAGCCTGCTTCTAAGTGTTAGTGGATTAATTTTAAAAAGCAAATTTATAAAAAAAAAATTAGTGTTTTTTAGGTTGGTCCAAAAGTAATTGCAGTTTTTGCCACTAAAGTATTAAAAGATGCAATTACTTTTGAACCAACCTAATAAATGAAGTATAAAGGCAGTAGATGTTCATTAAAAAAATTTAGTCAGGTCAGGCACGGGGGCTCACACTCATAATCCCAGCACTTTGGGAGGTCAAGGTAGGAAGATCACTTGATCTCAGAAGTTTGAGACCAGCCTGGGCAACAGAGTGAGACCCTGTCTCTACAAATAGTAAAACAATTAGGTGGGCATGGTCGCATGCACCTGTCCTCTGAGCTACTTGGGAGGCTGAGGTGGGAGGATTGCTTGAGTCCAGGAGTTTGAGGCTGCAGTGAGCTATGATGGCACCACTGCTCTCCTTCCTGGGCAACAGAGCAAGCATCTGTCTCCAAAAAAAAAAAAAAAAAAATTCAATCAATGCCAGGATAAAATAGTGGAAGTTCCTTTTCATACTTCCCTGTATGCCATAGTTCACAGAAATGCCTCCTTTTTATGGGCCACTTGTTATTTTTGCTAAAACCAGACATGCTCTTTCAAGATATATCCAGAAAAGATTTTAAACTAATTATATGTTATTAAGATGTATACAAACCCTAAAGCAAACTTAACACGGAAATGATGTAGTAAGAGGTTATCATTAAATATGGGTAATGCTTGAATAGTAAATTTGGGTGTAGTACAGTCATTTATATGCAAATTTCAAAACTTGTTGTAATTATGTTTCATCTCCACTACCTACTAGTATCATTTTCAACAGAAGAAAAGCTTTCTTCCTATAGCTTGAAAAAACACAGATGAAGTTACTCCATCAAGCTAATGTAGGTGGATGTATCTTCTCTACCTGAGACCCCACCTACCCAGGCCAGCCAGAGGTCAGCTTCATCCCAGGCAGCACCCTCTTTTGGGCTGATGCTCTGCCCCTCTATAAAGTATGACCTCTCCCCAGGAAATAGTGATGCCAAAAGCACTCACACAATTCTGGGCCGACTCTGGTGAAAATTTTAAAAATAGCCTTTAGCTAGCATGTTGGTTTCTCAGGGCTGCTGTAACAAAGTTCCATAAACGGTAGGGCTTAGAACAACAGAATGGATTCTGTCACGGTTCTGGAGGCTGTAAGTCTGCAATCAAGGTGTCTGCAGGCCATGTTTTCTCTGGCGACTTTAGGGAAGACTCCTTCCTTGCCTCTTCCAGCTTCCGGTGGTTCCCGGTGACCCTTGCTGTTCTGTGGTTTGCAGGTGTGCAGCATTCTCCTTGCTACCTTTGTTGTCACACAGTATTTTCCCTTTGTGTATGTATTTGTGTCTCATCTTATAAAGACACCATTCAGGCCAGGGGCGGTGGCTCACACCTGTAATGCCTGCACTTTGGGAGGCTGAGGCAGGCGGATCATCTGAGGTCAGGAGTTTGAGACCAGCCTGGCCAACATGACGAAACCCCATCTCTACTAAAACTACAAAAATTAACTGGGTGTGGTGGCAGGTGCTTGCAATCCCAGCTACTCAGGAGGCTGTGACAGGAGAATCACTTGAACCCGGGAGGCGGAGGCTGCAGTGAATTGACATTGTGCCACTGCACTCCAGTCTGGGCAACAGAGTGAGACTCTCTCAAAAGAAAAAAGAGACACCATTCATATTGAATTAGGGCCTACCTATTCCAGTAGGACCTCACCTGAAGTTGGTTACATCTGCAAAGACCTATTTACAATAAGGCCACATTCACAGGTACTGGGTTTAGAACTTCAATATGTCTTTTGGGGGAGTATAATTCACCCCAGAACAGTAGGGACCAAGTTTCTGCTGAAACTTGAACATCAGAAATGTCCCATTTGATATCAACAACACTTCACCAGGAAGATGAGCTTCCTTTCTGGGTTGCTGGGTGAATCCACCTTCCTGCGCTTAGTTCACGTTTCCATGCCTTCTTGTCTGTCAGCACCTGCGCTTGGGTAGACATTGTCGATGACTACTGTTGGCACATTGTGTGTCATTCTCTGCTTTCCTAAATGAAAATCTGCCAATTCTAGAATATACTGAATCAGCAAGCAAGTACCGAATGTAGGAGTGGTAGAGATATGGATGAAATTGGTAGGTTTGGGGAATTCTTCACTTTCCAGATACACATATATTTAAATAAAATTTATGGTAGGCCATTGTTTTGGACTGAGCTCCTGAACTAGGCCCCAACAGACCAAACTAAAATGAAGCCACCGTGTTAAGTGCCACATAACTAAACAGAGACTTTAAAAAACAGGAAAATCCCCAAAAGAGCCGGTTTTTCAAAAACCAGGAGATTCACGGCAACCAGTCAAATGGGCCCAGTCAGCCTGAACCAGCTAAGGCAGCCCCCCCTGCTTTAACCTATAAAGGAGAGTAACCTGAAGTTACCCCATGTGCTTTCTGCACTGTGCTTTTCCCTTGTTCCTCCTTAAGTTACCTTAACAAAACCCAGATGTTCTTCCATTCCCACAGAGCTCCTGTCTGTTGAGGACAGAATGCTGCCTGGTTCATGAATTGCTAATAGAAGCCAATTAGATCTTTAAAATCATTTGTTGAAATTTTATTCTTTAGACTACACACACACACACACACACACACACACACACACACTATTGTAATCATATAGCTCTTAAAAAAAAAAAAAAGGGCTGGGCACAGTGGCTCATACCTGTAATCCCAGCACTTTGGGATGCCAAGACAGGCGGATCACCCGAGGTTGGAAGTTCGAGACCAGCCTGACCAACATGGGGAAACCCCGTCTCTACTAAAAATACAAAAAATTAGTTGGGCGTGGTGGCACATGCCCATAATCCCAGCTACTCGGGAGGCTGAGGCAGGAGAACAGCTTAAGCCTGGAAGGCGGAGGTTGCAATGAGCCGAGATCTCGCCTTGCACTCCAGCCTGGCCAACAAGAGTGAAACTCTGACACACACACACACACACACACACACACACACGCACACACGCCGGGCACGGTGGCTCACGCCTCTAATCCCAGTACTTTGGGAAACCGCGGTGGGGAGATCACCAGGTCACGAAATCGAGACCATCCTGGTCAACAGGGTGAAACCCCGTCTCTACTAACAATGAAAAAATTAGCTGGGCATGGTGGCACATGCCTGTAATCCCAGCTACTCCGGAGGCTGAGGCAGGAGAATCTCTCGAACCCAGGAGGCGGAAGTTGCAGTGAGCAGAGATCGTGCCACTGCACTCCAGCCTGGCGACAGAGTAAGACTCCG